>NW_022639742.1:110961-126686 GCF_010583005.1 Odontomachus brunneus | reverse complement strand
ACCGCGCGGGTCTGCACCGAGAGTGCGGCTTGCGCGGTGTGCCGTGAGGAGAGACGGGACCCGGGTCACCGGATGGGTGGTCCCGGGTGCCCGCTGATGGGGGCCGGTCGGTTCGGCGCTCCGCCGCCGGACCACCGCAGAGGCCGGCCGCCCAACGCGGCTCCGGACCAGAGAGGCCCTGTCCGCGGAAGGGTCCGGTCCTCCTCCATCACCACCAATCGCGGGGTCTGCGGGGGGACTTCACCCCCCGGAGGGTCCGCGAGAGGTGGAGATGGCCCCGGTCTGACCACCAAGACCGGGGCCAAAGCGCTGGCCGAACACCAGGCCGGCGCCGGTATTGGACATAACCGCCTGGAACCGGTCTTCCCTCTCCCCTACCGGCCGCGGCGGGGGTGCGCGGGGGCGCACCCTCCTCCATTGCGGCTCGGGAGGGAGGCGGCGCGGTGTAGGGTCGCACCGCGCCGCTGCCAGTAGGCACCACGACCGGGAGTGACATGTACCCACCCCCGGTCATGTTGGTATGGGAGACCCACCTCCCACTACTATCGGGGGGAGCGCGGCGAGAGGTGTTGTGTCCGCCTCTCGCCGCGCATAGAGGCAAGTGTGACCTCACCGCAAGGAAGGGTGCGACCGGGGAGGGGCTTTGTCCCCGCCGCTTTTCCCCCTCAGGGTGCGGAGCGCAATAGCGCTAGCGCAGGGCGGCCCCCCGAAGAATACCGAAAGGTGATGCCAGGGGGTCGCCCTACTTGCGCAGAGAAGGACACACTCAGGTGTTTTTATTGGGTATACCTCCTCCTCTCCTTTAGAGAAGAGGAGGGGAGTCCCACATACCCCCGGTGATTTCCCTAGGTCTCCGGGGGATGCGTAATGCATTTTCCCCTGAGTTATCAAAAAAAAAAAGACAGCAGAAATGGTTTACGTTCCACCTAACGACGTGGCGCACGCGTCGACGGGCTTAAGGCCCGTAGTGACTTACCATCCACCTTCCGAGGTGGCGCTCGCGTCGGCGGGCTTAAGGCCCGTAGTGACTTATCTTCCACCTAACGAGGTGGCGCTCGCGTCGGCGGGCTTAAGGCCCGTAGTGACTTACCTTCCACCTAACGAGGTGACGCTCGCGTCGGCGTTCGTATGGTTTGAAGAAAATAAAATTAGCGGGATAGCATAGTCGCAGCGGACGTGACACCATCCCCCTTATAAAGAAATGTTGGTCCTACCTGGGACCAACATTTCTCCTGGTCGAGTTAGTACACGTATGAGCTGTATTAGAGGCTAGTTGGCGCAGAACTTAGATACTTATTTAATTTCCCGTAGTCATGCATAGTTGCGTGACTATGTCTCTCAGTTCGCATTTCTTTTCCTTTATCGTTCCCCCTGTTTCACTGTCACTTCCTGGTTGCACTAACACTTCAATGTGCTCGGTTTCCTTGGTTTCTCCCTTTTCCTGGCGGTTCCTCTTCTATCCTCCCAAGTGGATGAGGAGGTGCGTAAGGGAGCTCCATATGGCTCCAAGGATGTGGATGCTCCATCCATAAATGGAGTGTAACCACGTATTGCGGAGCGTAACCCCGTATTACGGAGTCTATCACTAGTTTGATGAGGCGTATTATTAGGAAGATTGCCAGTACTCCCGCACTGGCTGAGCCGAAAGTCATGAAGCCTTTCCATAGGCGCATGCCTGTGCTTTCGGCGATTTTCTCCAAAGATTCTTCATCTAACATACTGTAGAGCGACCGGCTGGAATATTACCTCCCATTGTGCCATGTGCTATTGTATTTAGCATGGCGGGTTTTTCCACGGGGAACATTATATGAGTTCGAAGGCGTTCCAAGTCCTTCGTCGAATAGATACCACTCGTTGCAAGGTGTGACGGGTCCACATACTTCCACTTAGGCTTCGTCAGGGGCCGTATCACAGGTGGTGGTAGCGATTCCACTGGGCGTGGCATCATCCGGAACCAAGTATCTTGAAGGTGGTACATCGGTGGTAGGAGCTCGTTACAATCCCTCGGGGTTCCGGTCTTCGAAAGGATCCTCGATCTCGGAGTCAAGAAACAAGATGCGTTATTGTGGGTGACAGGAAGTTCGTTATAGCATCCCTCCGTCTGGCGGACCTTGCACACGACTGGAATACACTTGATTATATAAAGTACCTCTCCCGCCGTGACGGCTGTGTCCGGGTGATTTCATCAAGCGGTGCGCCATTTCGTCCGGAGCAATGCTAGATAACGAGAGTGCGTTCTCGAGCACTTGTTTCTCTAAGGCGCATTTTTGTGCCATGATATCTTTATACATCCGTGCCAACTGGTTCTTCATGTGCCTTTCTATGTATACAAATTTCGAGTTGACGTATGTGAACATGTCGAAGTTCTCCACTGCGACGTCTGTTTTTGTTTTGAAGGTCCGATCACATACCGTTTCTAGGAGGAACAGCTTGGGATGCTCCGTGTGGATAATCCTATACCCGCACAGGTTGGATTCTGAAGTCCTTGCTAATGCGAATGTTGCTTCGTTGGTTGTCACTGTATAGATAGTCGGCGCACCCGCTTGTCCAGATGGTCAGCTTATGCGCTGGTCCCTCATAAAGGACGTCATACTTATCGAAATCGCAGTTGTCTCTGGGTGAGGATTTCCAGTGAGTAGTAGTCCCGTCTGCGTCGACGCATTCTTCATCTGTGGCCTTACATCTGACTCCGGATGGTAATATGACCTTGTTGGCCGACAGCTTTATTGGTATGACGCAGTTCCTGAGGGTGATTTTGATGTTGGCTTGGACGACCACATTGTCCCAGGTTCCGTACGGGTCGCTAAAGGTCGTCCCTTCGCACTTCCCGTCGTTCTCTAGTAGTCCAGCGAAGGTTAGGCTACGGCTTGTTGTGGTATTGCGTTTGAGGGAGTCGATAAGGACGTTATTTCCTAGGAAAATGGCGCCCGTGTCTTGTGCTTTCCTGCAGTTCTCTGAGGATATCTCCCTTACGTAGACGTATCTTCCGTTTGACACGACCGACACGTGCGAAAACACCCCACATCTGTATATAGTGCGATCAATTTCGATGCGGCACTGTATTGCCTCGGTATGTCCGAATTCGTCGAACTGCATCAGCTGGAGGTAGACGTCCTCCTTTTTGGGTTCCACGTCTTCGACATGGCATTCCGCTATGTCGGTGAGAGACAAGGATGTAATATTTAAGCCTTCTCCACTGTAGTCGTATCCTACGAAGGCGCTGACTGGAACGAGCACCGCGGCGATGTAAAATAGAAGTGTCGTTGAAATACGATCCATCTCGTGCGGGGTCTCGGAGAGAAATATGCGAGCGTGGTTGTTGCGCGTCCTTATATCTCCTCGGGGTGGGGCGTTCCCCTACCCTTGTCCATGCGCAACTTATCCTCATGCACTATCCTACTTCGATTATTTCCTATGTCTAATCTTACATTCCTATCGCCTAATTTTGCTAGAATTCTATACGGCCCTGCATATTGGTCGCCTATCTTGCTCTTCACGGGTTCCTTTAAAAGATATACCATATCATTCACGTGAAAAATCTGAGGGTTAGCCTTGGCGTCGTAATATCTTTTCGATTTATGTTTAGCGCGTATTAGATTCTCGCGAGCATTTCGTTGAATTTCTGATAATCTGTTAAAAAGTGAGGTGAGGTATTCTGTGTAAGTCTCGGGTACCTCACTCCCGACCGGAGGGTTACTGGAGGGGATTTCGGCTGTTTTACCAAAAACCAATTCGTGAGGGGTATACTGGGTACCCTCATGCACACTGGTGTTGTATGAAAAAGTGGCTAGTTTCAAGAGCTGATCCCATTCTGAGTTCTTATCTACGTACTGTTTGAGGTATTCCCATAAGACGTGGTGGCTTCTCTCGAGGGAGCCATTAGATTGGGGGCGATATGCGGTTGTTTGATATTGTTTTATCCGGAACCTGCGCGCTACACCCTTCATTAAACTACTGACGAAATTAGATCCTTGATTGGTTAGGAGAGCTTTTGGTGCCCCGTAAATACAAATGACTTCGTTCACGAACGCGTCATATCAATTGCCGTTGTATTCTTTAGGGGAATGGCTAGGGAGTACTTAGTCAGGAGGTCTTGTATTGCCAGGATATAGGCATTATCGGAGCGAGTGCGAGTCAGTGGTCCCATTATGTCCATTGATATCTTCTCGAACGCTTTACCAGGAGTATCTGTGATCAGCATGGGCTGTTTTGTCTTTACCCTAACTAACTTCTTCAGCTGACAGTTTCTACAAGAGCGGATAAATGTTTGTACATCTTGTTTCATGTTGGTCCACTCGTAATTCTCTTTTAGTCGTTTATAGGTCTTTGTTATTCCTTAATGTCCATTAGCAGCGGAACAGCGGCATTCCTCGATAATCGCGCTTCTTTCTTCTAACGGGGGTATGGTCCGTCGGTTGGTGCAAATGATGATTTTTGCCGGGCAACCGTGTAGTATGTCTGTGAGAAAGTGTTTGACGACATTCCATGGGATGAGGTCGATGTTGCCTTTGCAGATCGATATCGTTGTTAGGTTGAGTTCGATGCAGACATTCTTCAGGGATCGGATAGCCTCCTGGAGGGTCTCCTCCTTGAGTATCTCTGACGCTCTATCCTTGATAAGGAGGCATATCACTGGTTGTGATTTGATCTTTAAAACTCGGGCGCGACCTACGGTGGCGTTATTGAGTGCAGGCAGTTTTTCGAGGGAGGCCAGAATTCGCGCCCCTTCATCGCAGGGGTTGCCCTTTAGATTTGAGAAGACAACCAGGGCATCTTTTAGTAGCGCGAAGTTGTCCGGTATCTCCATTACGGGTTCCAGTCTATTATGCAGTATATAAGGTTCATTTATATTATCAAATAAGTTCTCCTCGTCGTCCGAGTCATCGCTTCCACTGGTGTCTATATCCGTTCTGTCTGATTGGTCCTGGAGTTCATCGCATGCAGGGATTGGGGGAGATGTAACGTCCTTCGCGACCGCTCAGACACAAAAAACGTTATGTTCCCGTTTTTGTTTTAGGCCTGCCTGCATACACCGACAATAGCCTGGGCTGGTAGAGAACCGTGCATCGAGAGGAAGTGATTTATTCGTGTTGTGAATTCGTGTAAAAATAGTGTGATTTTATGTTACGCTTCTAATATATAAAGAATAAAATTTTGAGACTCAACAACGGAGGGCATGAATTAATTATTGATCTATTACGATTGATCTATTCGATTACTACTCTTGTAGTAATCGAATTATTGAAGAGAAAATATAATATGTAAATTACTATTAATTAGACAGAAAAATAAAAAAATGGAATTATAATTGAAGAGGGAATATTATACTTGGGTAATGGATGAATAGAAATTGATGAGTTAATTAATAGTTATTCTATCGAGAATTTTTATATAAAAGTGCATTTTATTGAAATTTATTCATTGTTGGTAAGTACATTCGTTAAGGCTTGTACTACAGCTCGCTCATTGCTATTTAGGTCGTTTTCAGATTTAATTTGGGATACCGGGACTTCTTGGTCCTTTGATTTTAATTCTAAATACTCTGGTATTTCTTCGGTTGCCTGTGGCGTCGGCGCGACGGGCCGCGATGGCAGTGGTCGTAGCGACGCGCGAATTTCGATAAAATAATTTCCTGAATTAATTACGAAATACCCTCTTTCTGTAGGGTTCGGTGAGCTGGGTGTTATGGACACGGGTACACCTTGTGCCGTAGTACGTGTAAACCACCTTTGTAGACGTTCTCTATATTTTCTGCCGCTTCGTTTCGGCATCTATTTATTTAAATGAAACTCGAATTTATATCTTTAATTTTATCTCAATTAATATATTCCGTAAGAGTGACTTCGAATAGGTAGAAGTTGGTGTAAAGCAGAAAGGTATTTCAGGTCTCGTAATCCTTAATCACTAAGGTCCTACTCGTCAGGGCCTGTCAGAGACTCGTTCGGATCTCGACCGTCTCGCTAACCAGGAAATCTTCACGCGCTACTCTGCAAATCGCTGTGCCTTAATTAAGTCCTGGAGTACGCTGTGATTTACTACCATGGACTGTCAGAGCTCGATCTTAAAAAGCAGAAAGCGACCAGGAGCAATTTTATGCTACCAAATAATTTAGCGCAACTATAGTGCCGCCTAAGGCGCCGCAGCTCTGCAGGACTGTGTGTGTAATAGGCTCTCTACAAGCAGTTCTGCCCGCAGTACCTACAGACCAAAGGAGAAGTTCGAGGAGATTCAGGATAAAAAGTAATGAATTCACCCTTATGGTAACCTGATATGGGACCTTCTGGTAAGAACTAAAGAGTCAACCGGATAAATGGTTATACTAGCGTGGTTTAACTATATTAAATGGTTGTAGGCTACGTGTTGCCGATCGATTATAAAATTCGTGTGATGAGATAAAAATTATTTTATATTGGCAGTGAAGGGCCAACTAGACTTTTTGGAGCGAATGTCTAATGTGATAGAGTGATTGTGTGCAGTGGACTTACGGTTATTTTATGGTAGAGTTGCGTATGCGGATCTTATCGTTATTTGCTAGGACACGCTCGCAAGTGGTTCACAATATTAGCTGGTCGTCAGAAAAAAAAGGGCCCGGACGGTGGCCTCACAGTAGCTGAGAAGGGTGATGTGGAAGTTGAATAACTCGGCGTCGTCCCCGTTATAGTGTGGTACACTTGTGTATTTATGTAGTTAATTTCCCGAACAAATGCTTCGATGCAACGGGCCGGCGAGATGATTTAATACAGAGATTGAAATATGTATGTTTACGTGTAGGTGTATAGGAACGTGCGCCTACGTAGCGGGTGTGCGTTTTACAATTGCCCGAGCAAATATCAAGCTGGTGTTGCGTGTGAATATTGAAGAAAATTATCACTGAACTTTTAGAATTAGGTGTAGCGTTACGCAAAAATTCTTCTTAGTGTTTTCGAGTGTGAACTACGCAAAAGTTATCGGAAAAATATTAAAGAACTGTCATATATCTGCCGCAGGAAAATTATGTGTAATACTGTGTTGGAAAATTACAAAAGAATTGTCGCAAAAATTATGTGTGTCTGAGAAAATTATGTCGTACTCTTCGTGTAAAATTACGTGTGACTGTATCTCGAAGAATTATATGTAGCACTACGAAAATTGTGTGGAGTCTCTGCGGTATAAATGTGTGGTATTGTGTGGAAAAATGTTGAGGAACTCTCTGGTAAAATTACGTGTGACTGTATCTCGAAGAATTATATGTAGCACTACGAAAATTGTGTGGAGTCTCTGCGGTATAAATGTGTGGTATTGTGTGGAAAAATGTTGAGGAACTCTCTGGTAAAATTACGTGTGACTGTATCTCGAAGAATTATATGTAGCACTACGAAAATTGTGTGGAGTCTCTGCGGTATAAGTGTGTGGTATTGTGTGGAAAAATGTTGAGGAACTGCCCGCGCGCTCCGGGAGCACGGTTTATATAGGGCTGCAGTGGTTGCTTCGCTCGAGTCCGGCGGCTTCCGACGGCGGTCGGGCTGCATCGCCGAATTTCAGGGTGACATGGTGGTCTCGAGTCGGCCCTTATCAAAGGGATTCCACTGCTCTTCAGCTTCCTGGTACTGCATGCGGGTGGCTCAATGACGTGATGCACCGTGGCGTGATGCATAGTGACGCGATGATGTCATGCCAGACGCGTTTGGTCGTGTCCGTGCGAGTTCGCTACGCGTTTATTCTATGCTATCTTAATTATATTAACAATTCCGCTGTTACGTATGGCCTTCATAATTTCTTATTAATAATGTTTCATAGTACTAAGATGCTTTTGCTTGCATTGTCAATATTTTACGATATAGTCTCGGCTCTTTTTAACAACTGAATTAATAAAATCGCTGTTAACATAAAGTTTCACTTAAAATATTACTTATGCTACATCTCAGTTAGTACAAATCGGCCGATGGCTACTATGGTCTTTTAATATTATAGTGGCGCGAAAGTTTTAAAGTTTTTGGAGGCCTGGACGTTACAACAGTCCAATCACAAGTCGCTGTTCCAAGGGACCCTACAAATGTCTCTAATCACACGGTGCTGTGATTGGCTGTGTCCAAATGTACCGTGTCCAAGTGCACCGCTACCGTTTATGCTAGCGTGATTTAACTTTATTAAATGTTTGTAGGCTACGTGATGCCAATCGATTATAATGATAGTAAGACGAGATAAAATATATTTTATGTTGGCAGTGAAGGGTCGTCTATATTTTTTGGTACAAATATTCAAGACGCTAGTGTAATTGTGTGCAGTAGACTTACGGTTATTTTATAGTAGAATTGCGTGTGTCGATCTTATCGTAACTCGCCAGGACACGCTCGCAAGAGGCTCACGGTATTAGCTGGCTGTCAGTAGAATGGCCCGGACGGTAGCCTTAAAGTAACAGGCGGTGGGCGATGCAGAAGTTGATTAGCTCGGAGTCGTCTCCGATATAGTGTGGTACACTTGTGTATTTATGTAGATCTCCCGAACAAATGCCTTGAAGCAACGGGCCGGCGAGATGAATTGATACAGAGATTGAAATATGTATATTTATGTGTAGATGTATAAAACTGTGCACAACGTAACGGGTGTACGATTTACAATTTCCCGAGCGAATGTCGAGCTGACGGTGTGTGTGTGTGTGTGGTTGTGTGAGTCGGAAAAAATTATGTGTAGCACTGCGTCGAAAAATTACAAAAGGACTGCCGTAAGGACTGTCGAAAAATTATGTGTAGCACTCTGCCTCGCGCGCTCCGGGGACACGGTTTATATAGGGCTCCAGTGGCCGCTTCGCTCGAGTCCGGCGGTTTCCGACGGCGGTCGGGCTGCAGCGCCGAATTTCAGGGTGGCATGGGGGTCCCGAGTCGGTCTTTCTCAAAGGGATTCCACTGCTTTTCAGCTTCCTGGTGGCTGTGTGCGGGTGGCTGAATGACGTGATGTACCATGGCGTGATGCATGGTGACGCGATGATGTCATGCCAGATGCGTTTGGTCGTGTCCAAGCGGGTTCGCTACGCGTTTATTCTATATTATCTTAATTACATTAATAATTCTGCTGTTATGTATGGTCTTCATAATTTCTTATTAATAATGTTTCATCGTACTAAGATGCTTTTACTTGCATTGTCAATATTTTATGATACAGTCTCGGCCCTTTTTAACAACTGAATTAGTAAAATCGCTGTTAATATAAAGTTTTACTTAAAGTATTACTTATGCTACATCTCAGTTAGTACAAATCGGCCAAGGGCTACTGTAGCCTTTTTAATAATATAGCGGCGCGAAAGTTTTAAAGTTTTGGAGGCTTGGACGTTACAGAGGTCGATGTTGCCTTCGCAGATCGATATCGTTGTTAGGTTGAGTTCGATGCAGACATCCTTCAGGGATCGGATGGCCTCCTGGAGGGTGTCCTCCTCCAGTATCTCTGACGCTCTATCCTTGATAGGGAGGCATATCACTGGTTGTGATTTGATCTTCAAAACTCGGGCGCGACCTACGGTGGCGTTATTGAGTGCAGGCAATTTTCCGAGGGAGGCTAGAATTCGCGCCCCTTCATCGCAGGGGTTCCCCGTTAGATTTGTGAAGACAACCAGGGCATCTTTTATTAGCGCGAAGTTGTCCGGTATCTCCGTTACGGTTTCCAGTCTATTACGCAGTATTTAGAGTTCATTTACATTATCAAATAAGTTCTCCTCGTCGTCCGAGTCATCGCTTCCACTGGTGTCCATATCCGTTCTATCTGATTGGTCATGGAGTTCATCGCATGCAGGGATTGGGGGAGGTTGTTTCATGGTGTTGTCTAGCAGGTTTTCGGAAACCAAATTTGCCATAGGAGGAGCGCGGGATGTTCGAGGAGCGGTGAACAGAGATTCATCCGAATCGGAGTTTAAATCTTGAGTTCGTTCGAGGGGGAAGATTCTTTTAAGCGGAGGGTTTTGTGATAGTGCGTCTGCGTTCGCATTATATTTACCGGGTTTATAAACGACGTCGTTTTCGTGATCTTGTAATCTTAATCGCTATTTGAATAATCTCGAACTGGGATCGCTCAGCGAGTGCATCCACAATAATGGTTTGTGATCTGTGACTAGCCGAAATCTCCTCCCGTAAAGTTGGACGCAATAAACTATCGCTAGTAGTTCTTTTTCTATTGTTGAATAGTTAGTCTCAGCTTTATTCAAGGCTCGCGACGCGTATGCAATGGGGAGGTCCTTTCCAATCTCTCCCTGACTTAAAAGCCCACCGATGGCGTAACCGGAAGCGTCAGTTCTCAAGACGAAAGGTTTCGTAAAGTCCGGGTACTGCAGTATTGGTTCCTTGCAGAGTCGATCGCGTAGTTTCATAAACGCTTCCGCTTGCGTAACGGACCAATTGAACGCGGCTTCCTTCTTGAGGAGTTCGGTGAGCGGTCGGGCGATCTTGGCGAATTCTGGTACGAAACGGCGATAGTAGCCGGCCAAACCTAGAAATTGCTTGATACTCTTTGCGTTGCGTGGAATTGGGAAATCTTTCACGGCTGCTATTTTGTCGGGGTCGGGTCTGACTCCATCACACCCTATTATATGACGCAGATACGCAACCTCCTTCCACAGGAATTCGCATTTGTCGGGTTGTAATTGTAGGTTCGCTTTTCTTAACCTATCCGCGAGTTTATTGAACTTCCTGGTATGCTCGGAGAGAGAGGTCGCATAGAGCACTATGTCATCTAAGTACACAAAGAGCTCATTGCCTTGTAAACCCGATAAGGCTTGATCCATTAGGCGCTGGAAGGTCGCGGGGGCGTTCTTTAAGCCGAATGGCATGCGTTGTAACGTCCAAGCCTCTAAAAACTTCAAAACTTTCGCGCCACTACAATACTAAAAGGCCACAGTAGCCATTGGCCGATTTGTGCTAGGTGAGATATAGCATAAGTAATATTTTATGTAAAACTCCATGTTAACAGCGATTTTATTAATTTAGTTGTTCAGTAGAAAGGGCCGAGACTATATCATAAAACATTGACAATGCAAGTAAAAGCATTTTAGCATGATGAAATATTATCAATATTAATAAGAAAGTTATAAAGCATACATTACAGCGGAATTATTAATACAATTAGAATAATATAGAACATTCGCGTAGCGAACTCGCTTGGACACGAGCAAACGCGTTCAGCATGACATCATCGCGTCGCTATACATCACGCCACCGTGCATCACGTCATCCAGCCACCCGCACGCATTACCGAGAAGCTGAAGAGCAGTGGAATCCCTTTGGAAAAGACCGACTTGTGGCCACCATGCCACTCTGGAATTCGGCGTTGCAGCCCGACCGCCATCGACAGCCGACGGAACCGAGCGAAGTAGCTACCGGAGCCCTATAAAAGCCGTGTCCCCATAGCGCCCGGGGCAGTACGCGGCAGTTCCGCAAAATTTTCAACACAGTTCTTCAATATTCTTTACGTAATTCACACACAGCATCAGTTCGGCATTCGTTCGGGAAATTCATAAGTCATACACCCGTTACGTTGTCGCGCTATTCTACACATTTACACACAATTTTACATTTCAACCTCTGTATTAATTCTTCTCGCCGACCCGTTACTTCAAAGCATTTGTTCGGGAGATTATATACATAAATACACAAGTGTACTACTTTATATCGGAAACGACTCCGAGTTATTCAACTTCCACATCGCCCATCGCCTGCTACTTTAAGGCAACCGTCCGGGCCCTTCCACTGACAGCCAGCCAACACCGTGAACACATTGCGAGCGTGTTCTGGCGAGTTACAATAAGATCGACATACTACTGCCGTAAAATAATCGTAAGTCTACCAAATACAATCACACTAGCGTCTTGAATATTCACACTATACGATGTAAAAGATTTATTACTGCCAACACAAATAATATTTTATCTTTGCCTTACCATGTTATAATCACTTGGCACCACGTAACCTACATTCATTTAATAAACCAGAATCACTTTAGCATAAATATCTGTCTTAACACCTCTTTAGTAATTGCTCTCGTATCCCATATCAAGTTACATCATATCCTCTTTAAGGGTGATTTCGCTACTATTTTCCCAGCATTACCTCACGCATATCCTTTGGTCTTTCGGCTTCTCAGGCAGAACTGTCTGTAGAAAGCCTATTACACACACATTCCTGCAGAGCTGCGGCGCCTTAGGCGGCACTATAGTTGCGCTAAATTACTAGGTAGCATAAATCGCTCCTGGTCGCTTTCTGCTTTTTAAGATCTGACAGTCCATGGTAGTAAACTATACCGTACTCCAGGACTTAATTAAGATACAGCGATTTGTGGAGTAACGCGTGAAGATTTCCTGACTAGCGAGTCGGTCGAGATCCGAACGAGACTCTAACAGGCCCTTGCGAATAGGACCTTAATAGTTAAGAATCAAGAGACCTGAAATACCTTTCTGCTTTATACCAAATATTACCTATCTGAAATCACTCTTATGGAATCTAGTCATTAAAATTAATTAAAAACATAGATTTAAATTTCATTTAAATAAATAGATGCCGAGACAAAGCGGCAGAAAATATAGAGAGCGTCTACAAAGGTGGTTTGCGCGTACTACAGAACAAGGCGTACCCGTATCCACGCCCAGCTCGCCGAACCCTACAGAAAGAGGGTATTTTGTAATTAATTCAGGAAACTATTTTATCGAAATTCGCGCGTCATTAAGACCACTTCCACCGAGGCCTGTCGCGCCTACATTACAAACGATTGCGGAAGTACCTAAATATACAGAATTAAAACCGAGAGATCAAGAAGTTCCGGTTTCTGAAATAAAATCTGAAAAGGATTTAACTAGTAGCGAGCAAGCTGTGGTACAAGCATTAATGAATGTACTCACTAATGATCAATAAAATTCAGTAAACTACATCTCTTGCATACAACTCTTTGACAGAACAACAATTAATTAACTCATCGACCCTTACTTTCCCTAGACCGGGTACAACAATCCCTTCCCATTTCATAATTCCATTTCTTTATTTCTCTGTCCAATTGATGACATATTGTACATTACAATTTCTATTCAATAAATCGACTATTACGTAAAATCTTCGGTATTCAATTCATACATTCTTAGTGTCATGTCATATAATTTTATTCTTCATACATTAAAAGCGTAACATAAAATCACGTCACTTTTACACTATTTCACTACACGAATAAATTACTTCCTCTCGATGCACGGTTCTCTACCAGCCCAGGCTATTGTCGGTGTATGCAGGCAGGCCTAAAACAAAAACGACAACATAACGTTTTTTGTGTCTGAGTGGTCACGAGGGACGTTACAGCGTTTGAATTCGTAGTGGCCATGTGGCGTAGAGAACGCCGTTTTTTCCGCGTCGCCCTTATCCATTCTAATTTGATGGAAACCCGACGCAAGGTCGAAGATGCTAAAATACTTAGCACCTCCGAGCTGATCCAGGATTTCTGTAATGTTGGGGAGAGGGTACGCGTCCCCTATCGTCTTTTCATTCAAAGCACGGAAGTCTACGACCATACGCCATCTCTTATTTCCCTTCGAGTCTGCTTTCTTGGGGACGATCCACAAGGGAGAGTTGTATGGTGAAACCGATGGTTTAATAACATCATTCCCTAGAAGGTCTTTAACTTGCTTTTCGATTTCCTCCTTGTGGATCGGGGGGTAACGATATTGCTTCGTGTGAATGGCCATGTCGTCTGTGGTCGGTATTTTATGTGCTGCGAAATCCGTACACTGAAGTTGGTCGTTAGGTAGACGGAAAAGCTCAGGGTATTTCCCGATGAGTGAGAGTACGTGATCGGTCTCCTCCTTATTCAGATGTTGGAGGCGTAAAGAGTCCCTGATCTCTTCCGTTCTGTCCTTACATCCTTTGAGCTGTGTCGAGTCGACCACGGGGGTCGAAGTCTGATGTGCCACTTCGCCCTTCCCTAAGGGGGGCTGATGGTGCATCAGAGCCACTGTCCGCGTTGTTGCGTCTAACGCGGTTGCCGATCGCAGAAGTGTTTCATACTCTTCTATTTCTACGGCGGGAATTGAAATTGTAATCTCGGATTCTGTGCTATTAATTATCCCGGTGTAAGCGATTCCATCCCGATTAGTGACAAGGGCTTCTCCTGGGTAGATGCCCTCAACGAGGTTTATCCGCGGAACGTATCCTTCTTTAGAGTGTAACGACCCCGCCCCAAAAATCTCTAAATTTTCACGCCGCTAGATATTGCATCAACCTGAGGCCGATTTATGCTAAACTGAGAAGTAGTCTATAAAATATTTTATTTCAGTCGCGAATCCTATTAATTCAATCGTCAGAGACGGCCTAAACCAAAATTACATAAGAATCTGGTGGCAGCAGTCCCCCAGTAGACTTCCATCCGTTAAGGGAAATATAAATTACCACCTAATAATTAACCGATGAAAAGCCATACGTGACAAAAGGAATAGTAAAAACATATTTTGTAACAAACTGTATAGGAGCATACACCACCGCTGTTAGAGCTAAGAGACCGCAACTTTTGTACGAACATATAGCATAAGAATATTCGCGAGACGAACTCGCTTAGGTACAAACGTTCAACGTGACGACGCTACGCATCACGCCACCGAGAACAGCGTCCGGTCCCCCAAGCTTATCGGAAAGATAAGCCGAGGCGTAGAGACTTCCCTTCGCAACCGACCGACTCGAGACCACAGTGCCACTACGGAATTCGGCGCTGCGGCCCGACCGCCGTCGGAAACCGCCGAAACCGAACGAAGCCCCCGCTGAAGCCCTATAAAAGGCGTGCTCCCGGCGCGCTCCGCGCTAGCCTGTTCGAGGGCTTTCCAAGTGCATACAATCCGTCTCGTTACATTTCACAGTGTCCGTTAGCGTAGCTACGATAGCTTTGTTCGGGACGTCACACGACATACACTCTACATTATTCAAGTCTACGTTCGCGCAGTTGCGTGAACATTTTATCGTGAGTTATACTTTATTGAAGCCAGCGAGCTCCATTTATCCCGAGATTCTCTACGATCGACCTGCGTGCGGAACTGCAGCGACAGTACGAGCGTGCCCAGGCGAATTCAATCACGATCAGCGGATCCCTACAATAAGCGACCGTGAGTCTAATATCTATTCCCCTTTGTACTCGAACACTAGACCGGTAGGATCCGAGCGACCACCTATCGTTAAAATTATTATTATTCTCAATACATTTATTACTCTGATTTTTATATCGTCATTTATTTCACATTGTCATTCATTCTATATTTCTGCATATTATATTAACCAGCTTAAACGCCGTTATTGTACTCGCTCTCAATTATATTACAATCATCATATTACTGCTCTGTTTAAGAACGATTTCTATCCAATACATCCTTTACACTCTGGCAAACCTTGCATACATTCTTTGGTCTCAATGCTTCACTGGCACTTGCGTCAGTCGTAAGCCGTAAGCCTTTACAGACATTCCTGCAGAGCTGCGGTGTTCCTCGTGACACCATAATACTACTTGTGTACCGGGTAGCGTTAATCGCTCTTAGTCACATTCTGCTTGCTTGCTAAGACTGAGCTCTGACAGTTTCGGTAGCATCTCACGAACGCTCCGGAGCTTAATTAATCACAGCGAATTGCGAAGTAGCGCGTGAAGGCCTCCTGACTGACAAGTCGGTCGAGACCTGATCGAGACTTCGACAGATCCATTGCAACCGGGATCTTATTACATAAAAATCTTGAGAGACCAGAGACGATATT
>NW_022639742.1:110614-110951 GCF_010583005.1 Odontomachus brunneus | reverse complement strand
TGTGATAATTCTTTATTCTCGCGTTTATCGAGGTGGTGCGGCCTTTCCGTACCTGGCGCCCAACTCTCGCGAAAATCTTAGTGGCGTGTCCGGGAGCCGACGGCAATTTGACGACGCGGCAAACAGGCGACTGTTTGCCGTCGCTCGCGAGAAGTTCCGTTCGCGAGTATCGTCGCAACATATATCAATCAAAATCACTTTACATTACATTTCTATTCTATTATAAGTTACAATTTAACTATCTTTCACAGAAAGTTATTACTTTCGAGTCACTTCACTCTTATTACACGTAAACGCACACATAAATAACTTCCTCTCGATACACCGCGCTCTACCC
>NW_022639742.1:107596-110604 GCF_010583005.1 Odontomachus brunneus | reverse complement strand
TCCGTCGTGCCTAACTCTCCTAACCCTACGGAACGAGGGTATTTCATTATTAATTCAGAAAGTTATTATATCGAGGTTCGCGCCTCATTGAGACCATTATCGTCAGGGCACGTTGCGCCTACCGTGCCCGTTATTAAAGAGGAACCTACATATACCGAATTAAAATCAAGAGACCAACAGGTTCCGAATTCAAATTTAGATTTGCATAAGAATTTAACTAGTAGCGAGCAAGCAGTAGTTGACACACTAGTGAGTGTACTTACAGACAACGAATAAAACACGTTTCGAATATTAAATCCATTTCATTCATCGAGAATCACACATTACAACATAATATTACTCAAGATACATTCTTTTAGTATTTTTCCTTGATTTCCTTTATTTAGTAGACGTTCCTTTAGTACAAACTCGCGCCCTCAAGGCAATCAGTCTATAATATTAGCATTTTCAATACAGTTCCAGAATCTTATATTTTTCTTGTTTTTAATTCTTTATTTCTTATTCCTTTTACATTGTGACGTGGCAGCCGTGGAGGCGCCCGTCTCAAGAACCCCATACCTATTAGTGAAAATGTTTATCGCGTGCCGTGTCGCTAACGGTTTTTCGAGACCTTGCCGAGTATCGCGTTCCGTCGGATTGTTTGTTGTGAATATTTAGAACAAAGCGAAGAAGCGATTTTTGCGAGCGGAGCAGATGCGAAGGTCAGCGCGTCCCGAATTTTGTGCCCCTCGACGTCCCTTGCCGGCCATCAGGACGAGAAGCAGAGGACATCGAGGAGGGAGGATGCAGAGGACGACAACGAGCGAAGCCCTGCTCAGGTGAATCGCACTCTCGTATTTTGGTGATGCAAAAATATTATCGCGAATTATCGGGCACTCAGCGATAGAGAATATTCTATCGCTGAGAAGCTATCGTAGTTATAATACCGTATCGCGCTTAGACGGATCAGCTGTATTTACTTCTAGCGAAGCAGCCGTCGCGAGAAACCCGGCAGAAAAAAACGGGAGAGCCGGGAGAAACAACCAGGCGAACTCCCGACGTCAACACTGTCTCGAGACGAAAAGTGTCTCGAGACAATAGTGCCGTAATCTGCCGATTCTCGACGATCGACGACCCCAGGACGAGGGGGCAGCGACGAGGGAGGATCCGCGAGAATACGCGATCCTCCCAGGAAGAAACAGCTGATAGCCTTACCGCGACTACCGCCGCGCTCAGACGTATAAGAAAACTCAGACAGAATTATCGTGCGAGAGAGAGAGAGAAAGAAAGGGAGAGAGAGAGCAGAGAGAGAGAGAGTACGGGAGTGAGAGAGTGCGGCGTGAGAGAGTGCGGGGTGAGAGAGAACGAGGGAGCAGAGAGAGCGCGAGAGAGCGGAGCGAGAGAGAGTGGGCGAGACAAGAGAGAGAGAGAGAGGACGGCCGCCGCTGCCGTCACCGCTGACACCGCCGCCGACGCCAGGGTCGTTCCCGAAAACTGTAAGACTGACCATCTGCTCTAAAATTGTTTGTGTCGCGCACCGTATCGTATCGTGTCGTGTCTCGTCCGCGGAGTGGTCACGCGAATAAAGAAGGCTCGCCCGAGGAAAGCGTCCTCGGGCTTCGTGTAACATTTCGCGAATAGTACCGTCTCGCGTATAACGATTATCGGGACGTGCGAGAGTCCCCGAATAAACGTCTCATTATTACTGTTATCGAGCCTAGTGATTTCGCCTCCTAACCCATCCCGTCTCCGACTTTAATTTAACACGAGCTACCGGTCCCGACGATTCCGGGACGCGCATCTTTTGTGATAATTCTTTATTCTCGCGTTTATCGAGGTGGTGCGGCCTTTCCGTACCTGGCGCCCAACTCTCGCGAAAATCTTAGTGGCGTGTCCGGGAGCCGACGGCAATTTGACGACGCGGCAAACAGGCGACTGTTTGCCGTCGCTCGCGAGAAGTTCCGTTCGCGAGTATCGTCGCAACATATATCAATCAAAATCACTTTACATTACATTTCTATTCTATTATAAGTTACAATTTAACTATCTTTCACAGAAAGTTATTACTTTCGAGTCACTTCACTCTTATTACACGTAAACGCACACATAAATAACTTCCTCTCGATACACCGCGCTCTACCCGCCCTGGCTATTGTCGGTGAATGCAGGCAGGCCTAAAACAAAAGAGAGCAAACTTTTCTTGTGTCTGAGTGGTCGCAAGGGACGTTACAAGAGTTTCGGTTACAGATACGGAGTGCACAGACTGTGCATGTACGCGCCGGGATGGTTACTTGATCGCGGTATTTCGACCCCTTGCCATTTCAAGGTTTGGCTATTAAAGTTCAATGAGTCGGCTTGTTGCAGGAAGTCCGATCCCCCCCATGTCCACCACCTTGCCGTGGTGGGGGGGCTCCGGCGATCCGATGAAGGCTCGGCGGCAGTACCTTTCTGCTTCGGCCGGAGGGGAGGCCCCTACCTGAGGACCGCTGGCTAAGTGTGGACAGGGTAGCGTAGGGACGGGGGGTAAACCCTGAGGCTTATACCGGTAAGCAATGTGTCATGCCGGGCGGCCCAGGGAAGAGTATGGGGTATTCGTGCGAGGTAGAGTCGCTAGGTAGGACGGAACGGCCTGCGGGCCGGCTGTGAGCGCGGTCTCGACTGCGTTCCCAGACGGCACCGCCCGCGGCGCATGGGGGAAAGGGCATTGGTCTGGCGCTTCCTGGTGATCCTGTCCGGAGGACGGGCAACACGGGCGCATGGGGACTGGTGATAGTCGGCAACGAGGGGCGCGCCGGTGATCCGTTATGGCAACGCCGGGGGCCCACGCCCCTTGATCCGTTAGGCTAAGGTCCCTGTGCGCCTAGACCCCGTGTGCGATGAAGGCGCACCGAGGGGTGTGGCTGGAGCGGCAATGGGCGTACCGCCGGGGGCGTTGGGTGCCGGTGTCCGGAATCTTAGGCGGGGGGGCGGACGCGGGTCGGTCCGGGGGAAAAATGGGGGGGTACTCGCGTTGGGAAGGTATGTCGCAA
>NW_022639742.1:107378-107586 GCF_010583005.1 Odontomachus brunneus | reverse complement strand
CTGTTATCGAGCCTAGTGATTTCGCCTCCTAACCCATCCCGTCTCCGACTTTAATTTAACACGAGCTACCGGTCCCGACGATTCCGGGACGCGCATCTTTTGTGATAATTCTTTATTCTCGCGTTTATCGAGGTGGTGCGGCCTTTCCGTACCTGGCGCCCAACTCTCGCGAAAATCTTAGTGGCGTGTCCGGGAGCCGACGGCAATT
>NW_022639742.1:105584-107315 GCF_010583005.1 Odontomachus brunneus | reverse complement strand
ATGGGGACTGGTGATAGTCGGCAACGAGGGGCGCGCCGGTGATCCGTTATGGCAACGCCGGGGGCCCACGCCCCTTGATCCGTTAGGCTAAGGTCCCTATGCGCCTAGACCCCGTGTGCGATGAAGGCGCACCGAGGGGTGTGGCTGGAGCGGCAATGGGCGTACCGCCGGGGGCGTTGGGTGCCGGTGTCCGGAATCTTAGGCGGGGGGGGGGCGGACGCGGGTCGGTCCGGGGGAAAAATGGGGGGGTACTCGCGTTGGGAAGGTATGTCGCAAAGAGTCGCGGGGGTGGGGAGGAGGGTTCACCGCCGGACGACCGAATGGGCCAGCAGGTGCCCTTTTCAAACGTGGGGCACCCTGTTCTAGAGCCCGCCTCCTCTCGCACGTGCGGGTGGAGTTTGACTGTGTCCGGGGTGAAATCGTGCCACGTCGTGAGCGGCGTGACGCGGTGGTCCTGCTCCTGTAAAATATCTGGCGTCTGCGAGGGCCGGAGGCTACCCCATGCCTCCGTTCCCTGCTTGGCGCTGGGGTAGGAGCAGGGAGGCTGCGGGTGGCCTGTACTCCCGGGGAGCTGCCTAAGAACTGGCTGCCTGTCCAAGGCGTCCCCCCTGGGGGAGCCACGTCGGGGCAATGAGGTAGGGCTTGCTAGAGGCTCCGCTACGAGCGACGTCGGTCTTGCCCAGCTAAGCCTACGGCGCCTCGCGGCGGTGGGTCGGGGCAATGAGGTAAGGCGTGCTGGGGTCTCCCATATGGGTGACCCCGGCCTTGCCCAGCCGAGCCTACGACACTGCTGTGAGTCGGACGGACGAAAGTCCGTCCGGGACGGGTGGCTGGAACTCGGTGGCTTCGGACACGGCGGAGTCTGCGAAGTCCCCTGTCGGATGCTGCACGGACCCAGCCCAGGCGTCATGAGGGGGGACGGAGACCACGAAGTGGTGTCTCGGCCGTGGAGACAGCCACCAACACCCGCAATTGGGGATAAGGGGGGAAGGGGTGTTACCGCCTGGGCAGTCTTCTGGGGTAGAGTGCACAGGGCGAAGGCACACGGGCTGGAGGTCGGAGGGTGGCCGATGGCTCAGGGTATGTGTGTGTGTGTGTGTGTGTGTGTGTGTGTGTGATAGCCTATCGTCACTCTGCACCCGGGGCATGCCCCGGGCTCAGGGGGGGGGCGTGGGGGTTACCCGCTTGGTGAGCGTGCTCTCTCAGAGGGGGGGAATGAGGCACAGGAGCCTCATCCTCTATCAGGGGTCCTTTCTGGGTGCTGGCTGGGTTGTCGGGTTCGCTGGGTCGTGGCGCCCGGGCGGGTACGCCCCCCGGTGCGTGCTGCGGCCCGGCGTGGCCGCTGCCTTGATCGGTGTCCCAGTGGGAAACCCCAACGTGAGGGACTGGCCGCGTCGCTGTCCCGTAAGTCCGGGATATAGTCCCGGCTGGGGGAGCGGCAAAGCTAGTATCAAAGAGGGGCGGGTTGGTTGCGTGTGGGTGCGGTTGCGATCGCGCCCTCAGGCAACCTCTCCCGCAACACCCGTGGGAAAAGGCACTGGAGTCACACTTCTCAGTGATTCATTCGGAGAACGGGATATCCGGGTGCACGGTGACCGGTGATAGTCGGCAACGGGGGGCGCGCCGGTGATCCCTTATGGCAACGCTGGGGGTCCACGCCCCCTGATCCGTTAGGCTAAGGCCGCTGTGCACTTAGGCCCCGCTGCGATGAAGGTTCCACCAAGGGGTGTT
>NW_022639742.1:105001-105253 GCF_010583005.1 Odontomachus brunneus | reverse complement strand
GGCAACCGGCCTCCCGGGTGGGCAGCTGCGCCCGGGAGTAGTAAGATCCTCGGTGAATATTTCACCGGGGATCCACAGCGGGGGCAGGGCGGGCTCCTGAGGCTCCGTTGAGCCAAACCGCCCTGGGGGGCGGCCCTAAAAGCCGCCCGGGTTGGGGGGCCGCCGTTAAGTTCCCCATTAAAAAAAAAAAAACATGATGAACACCAAGAAAAAAGCGACTTCCGGCGGGTCGGGTACGTCGGGCCGGCGCAA
>NW_022639742.1:103658-104991 GCF_010583005.1 Odontomachus brunneus | reverse complement strand
GCTCCGTTGAGCCAAACCGCCCTGGGGGGCGGCCCTAAAAGCCGCCCGGGTTGGGGGGCCGCCGTTAAGCCCCCCATTATAAAAAAAAACATGATGAACACCAAGAAAGAAGCGACTTCCGGCGGGTCGGGTACGTCGGGCCGGCGCGGGGGGGCTGTGGTCCCAGGAACCCCCGTATCGTCAACGGACTATGGGCCACGCGAAACCGGTGCGTCAACGGCGGGCGCGTCGGCGGGAAATGCAACCGCCGAGGGAAGGGGGGAGTGTGAGAGGAAGGGAAGGGACAAGACGAAAGGAGGGGGGAAGAGAAGGAAGCTGGATAAGGATGGAGAGGATGTGGACAAGGATGAGTGGGATGAGGAAAAGGATGAAATAACAAGAAGAGCCGAGAGTGTACTGAGAAGGATTCTCAACCGGGCCAGAGAGGAAAGAATGGGAACGGACAGTGAAAAGGAAGAGGCAGTGACATGGCCGGACCCTGGTAGCCAAAAGGGAAATAGGGACTTCATCCTCGATCGGTTATCAAACCTCCGACACAGTGCGGAGCTGATCGAGGAGGTCACAGGACGGAGTAAAAGGATGAGCAGGACAGAGAAAGATAACATCACGAGGGCAAAGGAAGAGATGGTTGCGTTCAGCGAAGATATGGGAAGAGTATTTAGGACAAGGACGGAAAAGCTGGAAGGGTTGGTACAGGAATGAAAGGAATGGGCGGTTAATAGGGAGGCGGAGGACAAGAAGATAGACTTGGAGTACAAGGAAAAATATAGGAAATTAAAGAAGGGGGTAAAGGATTTGGAAATGGAGAGGGATAGGTCAAAAAAGGAGAGGGATAGCCTGGAAAAGGAAAAAGAAAGTCAACAAGGAAGGATGGGGGAGGAGAAAAAGGAGATGGTGGACCGGGCTGTGTCCCCGCTCCCGGAGGTAAGGCCGGACGTCCGCGATCGGGCGACGTCTGCGCTGCGTGGGCTGGCCTCTGGGTCGGTGGCGGCGGGATCGGGGCCCGCCGCGTCCGCCGCGCGGCTCGCGTCTCCCGTGGGGGGTCGCGGCTGGGTCGCGGCGGGCGGGGCGGGAGGAGGGAGAAAAAGGGGCGCCGGACTTCCCAAATGGGGAGAAAGGGGGGTGCCGGACTCGGGGCGTCTGGTGGTGCCCCGGGTGCCGCCGGTGCCGCCGGCGACGGCGGTGGTGGTGGTGCGCGTGGAGGGGGGCCTCTCGTACGCGGAGGCTATCCGCAGGGTGCGGGAGGTCCACCTCCAGGGAGTGGGGGTCCGTCCGGCCTTTGTGAGGAGAGCCGCGAATGGCGGCCTCCTCCTGGGCCTGGCGGGCCCAGACA
>NW_022639742.1:103419-103648 GCF_010583005.1 Odontomachus brunneus | reverse complement strand
TGATCCTGTCCGGAGGACGGGCAACACGGGCGCATGGGGACTGGTGATAGTCGGCAACGAGGGGCGCGCCGGTGATCCGTTATGGCAACGCCGGGGGTCCACGCCCCTTGATCCGTTAGGCTAAGGTCCCTGTACGCCTAGACCCCGTGTGCGATGAAGGCGCACCGAAGGGTGTGGCTGGAGCGGCAATGGGCGTACCGCCAGGGGCGTTGGTTGCCGGTGTCCGGAA
>NW_022639742.1:102771-103409 GCF_010583005.1 Odontomachus brunneus | reverse complement strand
TATTGACGAGTCGGTCCTCCCCGAGGAGATTACGGATGCTCTTGCGGCCCACGGTAATTGCGGGCCAATGGAGATCCGTGTGGGTCCCATCCGGCGCGGCTGGGGGGGGGTCGGGACAGCTTGGGCCCGCCTCTTCCTTGAGTCTGCCGCTATGGTGGCCAGGAAGGGAAGGGTGGCGCTGGGGTGGTCGGGTGCGCGGGTGGAAATGCTCGCAGCTCGCCCGCTCCAGTGCCACAAGTGCTGGAGGCTCGGCCACATCCGGGCGGCCTGCTCCGCGTCAATCGACCGGAGTGGGCTCTGTTACCGGTGTGGCCGGGCGGGGCACATCGCGCGGGACTGCGCAGGGAGCGCGGCCTGTGCGGTGTGCTCGGAGGATGGAAGGGCCTCGTGCCACCGGGTGGGTGGTCCCGAGTGCCCAATGGGGGGTGGTGCTCCGGCGGGCGGAAGGCCGCCGGAGCATCGCAGGGGTCGACCGCCGAAAGCGGCCGGCTCGGGCTGCCCCCCTACGGGAGGCGTGCCGGTGGACCCCGGGGAGTTACCCCGGGACCCTGCCGGCGGAGAGGGCCCCGGTCTGACCATCTAGACCGGGGTCACGGCGCCGGCCGAACATCAGGCCGGCGTCGAGGGGGGTCGGTGCC
>NW_022639742.1:102662-102761 GCF_010583005.1 Odontomachus brunneus | reverse complement strand
TTGACTGTGTCCGGGGTGAAATCGTGCCACGTCGTGAGCGGCGTGACGCGGTGGTCCTGTTCCTGTAAAATACCTGGCGTCTGCGAGGGCCGGAGGCTG
>NW_022639742.1:102493-102652 GCF_010583005.1 Odontomachus brunneus | reverse complement strand
GCGTCGAGGGGGGTCGGTGCCGGGCGGAATCCGCCTCCACCGGTCCCCCCTCTCCCCTACGGGTCGCTTGGGGGGTGTGCGGGGGCGTACCCTCGAATCCAAGCGGCCCGGGAAGGAGGCGGCGCGGTGTTGGGTCGCACCGCGCCGCTGCTCAGGAGA
>NW_022639742.1:101662-102483 GCF_010583005.1 Odontomachus brunneus | reverse complement strand
AAATACCTGGCGTCTGCGAGGGCCGGAGGCTGCCCCATGCCTCCGCTCCCTGCTTGGCGCTGGGGTGGGAGCAGGGAGGCTGCGGGTGGCCTGTACACCCGGGGAGCAGCCTAAGAACTGGCTGCCTGTCCAAGGCGTCCCCCCTGGGGGAGCCACGTCGGGGCAATGAGGTAGGGCTTGCTAGAGGCTCCGCTACGAGCGACCTCGGTCTTGCCCAGCTAAGCCTACGGCGCCTCGCGACGGTGGGTCGGGGCAATGAAGTAGGGCGTGCTGAGGTCTCCCATATGGGTGTCCTCGGCCTTGCCCAGCCGAGCCTACGACACTGCTGTGAGTCGGACGGACGAAAGTCCATCCGGGACGGGTGGCTGGAACTCGGTGGCTTCGGACACGGCGGAGTCTGCGAAGTCCCCTGTCGGATGCTGCACAGTCCCAGCCCAGGCGTCATGAGGGGGGACGGAGACCACGAGGTGGTGTCTCGGCCGTGGAGACAGCCACTAACACCTGCAATTGGGGATAAGGGGGGAAGGAGTGTTACCGCCTGGGTAGTCTTCTGGGGTAGAGTGCAAAGGGCGAAGGCACACGGGCGGGAGGCCGGAGGGTGGCCGATGGCTCAGGGTATGTGTATGTGTGTGTATGTGTTTCTGTGTGATAGCCTATCGTCACTCTGCGCCCGGGGCATGCCCCGGGCTCAGGGGGGGCGTGGGGGTTACCCGCTGGGTGAGCGTGCTCTCTCAGAGGGGTGGAATGAGCCACAGGAGCCTCATCCTCGATCAGTGGTCCTTTCTGGGTGCTGGCTGGGTTGTCGGGTTCGCTGGGTCGTG
>NW_022639742.1:101505-101652 GCF_010583005.1 Odontomachus brunneus | reverse complement strand
TGTGTGTGTGTTTCTGTGTGATAGCCTATCGTCACTCTGCGCCCGGGGCATGCCCCGGGCTCAGGGGGGGCGTGGGGGTTACCCGCTGGGTGAGCGTGCTCTCTCAGAGGGGTGGAATGAGCCACAGGAGCCTCATCCTCGATCAGT
>NW_022639742.1:101037-101495 GCF_010583005.1 Odontomachus brunneus | reverse complement strand
AGGGCCCCGGTCTGACCATCTAGACCGGGGCCACGGCGCTGGCCGAACATCAGGCCGGCGTCGAGGGGGGTCGGTGCCGGGCGGAATCCGCCTCCACCGGTCCCCCCTCTCCCCTACGGGTCGCTTGGGGGGTGTGCGGGGGCGTACCCTCGAATCCAAGCGGCCCGGGAAGGAGGCGGCGCGGTGTTGGGTCGCACCGCGCCGCTGCTCAGGAGAAGCGTGACCGGGGGTGATTTATTACCCCCGGTCCGGGAGGGGTCCTCAGGACCGCGGAGAGGGGGTTCGCGGATGTTATACTCAAGTGGTTCCCGCGGGCCCCCTGATGACCGCTGAGGACGGACCCGCCAGGGGTTTTAGTGGGTAGGGCCCCCCTGAGCATCCTCGGGGGAGAGGAGTCCCACATAACCCGCGGTCTCCCCCCGGAGATCGTGGGTATGCGTAACGCATTTCCCCTGGCT
>NW_022639742.1:93219-93396 GCF_010583005.1 Odontomachus brunneus | reverse complement strand
GGGGGGGCGTGGGGGTTACCCGCTGGGTGAGCGTGCTCTCTCAGAGGGGGGGAATGAGGCACAGGAGCCTCATCCTCTATCAGGGGTCCTTTCTGGGTGCTGGCTGGGTTGTCGGGTTCGCTGGGTCGTGGCGCCCGGGCGGGTACGCCCCCCGGTGCGTGCTGCGGCTTGGCGTGG
>NW_022639742.1:92994-93209 GCF_010583005.1 Odontomachus brunneus | reverse complement strand
ACGGACCCGCCAGGGGTTTTAGTGGGTAGGGCCCCCCTGAGCATCCTCGGGGGAGAGGAGTCCCACATAACCCGCGGTCTCCCCCCGGAGATCGTGGGTATGCGTAACGCATTTCCCCTGGCTCAAAAAAAAAAAAAAAAGGAAGTCCGATCCTCCCCCGTGTCCACCACCTTGCCGTGGTGGGGGGGCTCCGGCGATCCGATGAAGGCTCGGCG
>NW_022639742.1:86110-92984 GCF_010583005.1 Odontomachus brunneus | reverse complement strand
GTGGCCGGTGATAGTCGGCAACGGGGGGCGCGCCGGTGATCCGCTATGGCAACGCTGGGGGTCCACGCCCCCTGATCCGTTAGGCTAAGGCCGCTGTGCACTTAGGCCCCGCTGCGATGAAGGTTCCACCAAGAGGTGTTACCTGAGCTATCGATGAAGCGTACCGCTGGGGGTACCGGTGCCTAGAACCACGGATGGGAGAAGAGCGCAAAAGGCGTGCACTTCTTTTCCCCTCCACGCCGCCACCTTATCGTGGTGGAGGGATACCGGCGATCCGATGAAGGCTCGGCGGCAGTACCTTTCGGTTTCGGCCGAAAGGGAGGCCCCTACCTGAGGATCGCTGGCGTACAGCGGCAACGGGGAAGGACAACCCCCACAGAAAACCGGACCGCGGTGGGCTGCAGCCCCGCGGTTGCTAGAGAGGGACGTAAATCCCTCCACTGCAGGGGAGCCCGGCGACTCCCACAGGGCCGATGGGCCCAATCGCCGGTAGGGGTAGGCTGCCCTGACTCCAATCGCCCGGCCGGCTGGGGCCGTTAGGTGGAGCTTACTCCACTAGCAGCCACTGGGGTGGGGTTTCGGGGTTGGGGGGGCCTCCGCTCCGGGACGGGTGGAATTACCACTCCTCCCGGGAGACAAGGAGAAGAACCCGACTCTCAAGGCACTCTGCCGAGAGAGCGAGTTGCGCTCAATCCGCTCAGCGTAGGAGACGTCCTGCGTTCGAGCGGGGAGAGGTACCCACACCCGCGACTGCACACCGGAGGCGTCGCCTCACGTTTCGCAGGGGGTGGAAGGGTGTCCGGGCCGCTCAAACGTATTTCGAGGCCAGGGCCAGCACCCTGGGACTGGCGCCGGCATTATGCCGGCGACTACTCCCGTGTGGGCAGCTGCGCACGGGAGTAATAGGGGAAAGGTGAACGGGCCCGGTTCGTCCAACATGGGCGGCCGGTGCCGGGGAGCTGACCCCTACAGCAAGGGCGGCCGGGTCCCAAATGCCAGTACGGCAACCGGTCTTTTCTCTCGGGTGGCTGCTGCGCCGAGAGAGTACCAGGGGTCGGCGCGGCCGATTAGCCCATCGGGCGGTCGGTCGGGTCGGCCCTTACAGCGGAGAGCCCGGGGGGCGGCGATTGCGACATGGTAAAGTCGCGGCTCCGGGCGGAGTCATCAGCTGGCGCCCACGGCGGTACGCGGCATGGGTGGGTCGCAACACCCTTTCGCCGTTCGTGGGGCCCCCCGCGTGGCGGCGGCCCCGACGGTGCCCACATGATCGGAGGTGTGGGACCCCCCAAAACCGGTTCAGTCCATTATGGACTGGGGCGGGAGTAGGGGGCAGGAGCCCAGTGCCCCCTGTGCGGAATTCCCGGGGGGCCAGAGGCATAGGTCCTCTCCCGGCGAGTACGCCGGGCATCCTCCTTCTCCTAACGGGGGGGAGGATGGGAGATTCACCGGAGGACCGAGCCGTCGGGGTTGGTGGGATACACTACCAATGGCAGACCAAAACATTGTTGTAGTAGAGGAGGGCAGGGCCGCCACGTCATCGGCGGTCTTGGAGACCACAGGCTCGCCTGTGGTCTCGAGTGAGGCTGCAGCTGCGGCCTCACAAACGGGAAGGATTGAGGGCGTGCCGGCCACCAGCCGCCCTCAAGAAGAAGTTGTCGGCGAAGAGCCGACAAATGTGAGCGGCGAGGGGAGCGGGGTGCCCAGCCGAGTCGTCTCGCCTGCATTCGCTCGCCCATACAGCGTGGAGAGGCGAAGAACAAGATCCGCCTCTCGCGGACGCGCGTCAGCTGGTGGGGTGGAGAAACCTCTTTCCCTCCCGGGCGGCGGGCAAGACGAGGCCGTAGCCTCAACATCGCCGGCGGGAAGAGGCGGAGGGGATGCTGGAGACGGCCGGAACAGGTCGCTATCCCCGTCCGTGCCACGCCGCACGGCCAGAGTCGCGAACGGGCGAACGGGCGCTGGCTCCAAGGTGGGGTCAGCGCTCTGGTAGCGGAGAGCGGCAGGCTGGGAGAGGAAGAGGGGGAGGAGGCGCTGCTGAGGGAGATTGAAAATCCCTCCATCAAGCCGTCGACTCCCAGAGCCATCCGGGCGGTGGAAGAGGAGAAAGGGATCCTCCACGACCTCCGGACGCAATCAACGCCCGAGATATCGTCCACGGCGCTTAGGGCCGTGGACGAGATAAAAAAGGTCGCGGAGAGATCCCGCAACTTACAAGGGCTTTATCGTGGGGCCCTGTGGAGTGCTGCGGCCAAAATGACCGCATGCAGCCTTGCCCTGGTGCAGAGGGCCAATAACGCCGACGGGTCCGGCACAGGCGAGGCTGAAAGGCGAGAGGCGGCGGCGGATGCGGAGGAGCGTGAGGGCCTGAAGGCGGAGGCCGAATTGCTCCGCCTACGAGTGGCCAGCCTCGAGAGGGAACTGGGGCGGGCCCGTAGACCCGGCCCCTCCAGCAACCCGCAGGATGGAGACCCGTCTCCCATGGAGGTGGACGACGAAGAAGGCGATAGCCTCGGGAATCGGCCACGAAGGGGTCCTAATAGTCGAGACTCCTCCGCCGACCGCAAAAGGAAGAGGGCGGGACATCCAAATGATGACTCCCCCCCCTATCCAGACGGCAACAGGAAGAGGGCACTTCGGCAGACCCAGTCCACCTCCAGCGAGGAGGAAATGTCGGTGGAGGGGGCCTTCCAGTCCATAAGGACCCTGCTCCCGACTTCCGAGGAAGCGGAGGTCGGGAGACGTTGTAGGGAAGAAGTAGCGCGGGATATAGCCGGGGGGACTCTCCCCGCGGGAAACGCCCCCCCTGTCAAGGCGCGCGGTGGAGGAGGAAACTCGGCCTCCAGCGGCCGGAAGAAGAATGCCGCGGCGGCGGCGACGGCCGGCGGGGAAACGCCACAACCCATGCGGCCGAAGGACGGACGGATGACCCACCCGGATGCAGGGCGGGCTACCGCGGCGTTTAGCGGGGACATGGAGGCCCTGGTCCCCCGCATAATTGATGCCCTGCGGGCCGAACTTCCCGATTTGACCGGGGGGCGACCCGCACGGCTCCAGATAGCCTCCCAGAAAGAGAGGAGTGGGACGACTACGGAGGGTGGGGCAAAAAATGCCTCCCAGACCCCTCCGAACCCGCCCCGATCCCCGGCAATCTCCGCCCCCAACGACGAGGGGGGGAGGAAGTCGGGGTAAAAGAAGAAAAAGAAGAAGAAGAAGAGCAGCGGGGGTGAACATCAGCCTTCAAATGATATGGCTGCCCCCCGCTGCCCTTGCGGAAGAAGGGGCCCCCCCCCCTCAAAAGAGGACCGCGATCTCGCGGTCCTCGGGGGCCCGTGATAGCCCTTCTCCCTCCGAGACCGGGTCCGAATCTTGGGCCCGGGTGGTAGGGAGAAGAGGAAAACAGGGAGGAGGGAGGTCGAAGCAGACCTGCCAATCCGCCCCCCAAAAGCCGCGGCCCAAGCAGGATACCGTGGCTAAGGGAGGCGGTAAGGAGAGGAAGATCTCCGGAGCTGCGGGGGGCGGGAAGAAACCCGCCCTCCCCAAGGCTCCTCGCGCCACCGCGGTTACGGTGAGCTGCCCCGCTGGCGGCTACGCCGAGGTGATGCGGCGGGCGAGGGGCCAGATCTACCTAGGAGAGCTGGAAATCGGGGACCTCAGGACCAGGAGGGTAGTCACCGGCGCCCTGGTCCTAGAGATCCCCGGTCCCGAGGGACACGCCAGGGCGGACGCCCTGGCTAATAAAATGGCGGCCCTCTTCGCCGACAAAGAGGACGTTCGTATAGCGCGTCCGACGAGGAGGGCCGACATCCGGGTCCGCGACCTGGGCGATGCGGCCACCGTGGAGGACGTCATCTCTGCGGTGGCGGTCGCCGGGGGCTGCGGGCCCGGTGATTTGAAGGCCGGGGAGATCCGCCCTGGACCCGACCGCATGGGGACCCTCTGGCTGAGATGTCCCCTTGCGGTCGCCAGAAAGGTCACGGACGGGAGACGCATCCGCGTTGGGTGGTCCAACGTCCGAGTGGAGGCCCTGAGTAGCCGCCCCCTCCAATGCTACAGTTGCTTGGAGTGGGGCCACGTCAGGGCCTCCTGCAAGAGCAAGGTCGACCGCAGTGGTCTCTGCTACCACTGCGGTTCGGCCGGCCACAGGGCCGCGGCATGCGACGCACCGGCGACTTGCCCGGTGTGCCGTGACGCGGAGCGGCCCTGTGGTCATAGAGTAGGAGGCCCCGCTTGCCAAATGGGGAAGCGGGGCAAAGGGGGCCGGAGTGGGAGAAGGAGACGTAAAGCCTCCAATACCCCTCCCACTCCGCCCCCTGAGAAAAGTCAGGAGCCTCCCCCCCGACACCGGAGGGAGAGGCCCCAAAACTCGCGACCCCGCCCCCCCCCGCGGACCCTGCCCCTAAGGAGCAGAGGATTCCGCGGGCGGCCGGGGCCAGCAAGAGAGCGGGGTCGCGGGAGAGGGATAACCCAATCGAGGGCCCCTCTCCCGCGAAGAAGTCAGTGGAGGGCCTGGAGGAGTGCGGGGCTAAGCTATAATGGCTACCAGCCTCCTCCAGGCAAATCTAAACCGCGCTCGCGGAGCTCAGGGGTTCTTTATGCAGTCCCTCCGTGAGCGCGGATGCGGGCTGGGAATCGCCTCCGAGCCACACCTCGTCCCCGGGAGTCACCCCACCATAATGGGTGACGTTGAGGGGCGGGGTGGTAAGTGCTCGGTGGCGATATTCTGGCAAGAGGGAGACGCCTCTCCCCCGATCTCATTCGTGGAGAGGGGGAGAGGCTATGTCGCGGTCGAGTGGGGGGCCCTGGATGTGGTTGGAGTGTATGCCCCTCCCTCGTAAAACCTCGCTCACTTCGAGCACCTTTTGGGCCGGTTAGGGGACCTCATCTCGAGGCGTCCCCAAAGACCGGTCCTGATAGCCGGGGACCTCAACGCCAAATAGGCACTATGGGGGTCCTCGGTAAGGTGCCAAAGGGGCGAGGTGTTAGAAGAATGGGTCGCGTCCTACGGCCTCTGTACCATCAACAGGGGCCGGAGGAGCACCTTCGCCGGGCCGCAGGGGAGATCGGTGATAGACGTCACCTTTGCGTCTCCTTAGGCGGCCCGACTTATACAGGATTGGAGGGTGGTGACCAGCGGAAAAAACCTCACGGACCACAGACATATAATGGTCCGGTTGGTCGCCACCCCGGAGGAGGTGCTCCGGAAGCGCGGCCAGGGGGGGGGGCAGACCACAGAGATGGGCCCTCCGCCAACTCGACCGCGACAAGCTGGCGGCCGCCCTGATGGCGGTCACTTGGACGGAACCGGGTCCCATTCCGGGAACCCGGTCCGACATAGAGGACGACGTGGCCGGGATACGGGACATAATGATGGCGGCGTGCGATGCCGCCATGCCCCGATCCCGGCCGCACCCCCGCCGGTTCGTGTACTGGTGGTCGGCGGAGATAGCCGAACTTCGGCGCTCCGCCGGCCAGGCCAGGAGGGTGATGGACCGGCGGGGACGAGATGGCGAAGGCAGACAGGCCGCCAAGGGGGCTTACCGAGAAAAACGGGACGCCCTCAAGGCGACCATAGCTAAGGCCAAGACCCGTGCCTGGGATGATTTGCTCTCCACCATAGACATGGACCCATGGGGGCGCCCTTATCACATTGTGATGTCACGCTTGCGCAATTGGGCGCCTTCACCGACAGCGTCCATGGACCCCGACTTCCTTGACAGGGTTGTGGGGGCTTTATTTCCATGGGGGAAACCTGTATCCCCCCCTACGGAGGCCCCCACCAGACGGGGAGGACGAAGGAGTCGGGGTCACTATGGTGGAGATGGACATGGCCGTCAGGAAACTCGGCGCCAAGAAAAGGGCGCCGGGACCTGACGGCATCCCAGGCACAATATGGGCTTTGGCAATGAGGAATAAGGAGGTGAAGAGCCGCATTATGCGAGTCTTCACCTCCTGCTTGAGGATCGGGGCGTTCCCCAGCCCCTGGAAGAGGGCCAACTTGGTCCTCTTCAGGAAAGGAGGCAAGGCGGAGGATAGCCCTTCCGCATATAGGCCAATATGCCTATTGGACAAGGCGGGCAAACTATTCGAAAGAATAATACACGCCCGCCTCGTCCGGCACCTATCCCGGAGTAGTCCAACGCTCAACACCGAGCAGTACGGCTTCCGGGGGGGACGGTCTAGCGTGGACGCGATTATGCGCGTCCGGTCCCTCTCGGAGGCCGTTGTGAGGGGGGGGAGTTGTGTTGGCGGTGTCCCTCGACATCGCCAACGTCTTCAACTCCCTCCCTTGGGACCAGGTGGAGACGGGGTTCACCCATTTTAGGGTCCCCTCCCACCTGGTCTCCATAATAAGGGACTACTTTCGGGATAGAAGACTGGAGTTCCGTAATAAATCGGAACTCCAGTGCGGAAGGGCAATGTATCGCGGTGTTCCGCAGGGGTCCGTGCTAGGACCCCTACTGTGGAACATCGCATACGATCAAGTTTTCCGTCTTGCACTCCCACCCGGCTGCACCGTCGTCTGCTATGCCGACGACACGATGGTGTTAGCCGGGTTGTCCGCGTGGGTGGCGGACGTAAAGAATACCCCCAACGTATGGCCTGCGTGTCGTAAAAGGCGACTAAAAGGCCCTCAAGGGTGGGTTGCTGCGCCCATGAGTATTAGGAGCCGGAGGGCTCCCCTCCTTCTCGCTTCAGAGAGGGAGGGAAGCCCAATGGCGCCTACAGCAGGGGAGCGAACCGGATCCCTTATGCCAGTATGGTACCGGTCTCTCGGGTGGGCAGCGGCGCCCGAGAGTTTCAGAGGAAGGTGAGCGCGTCCGGCTGTCCTTAGGGCAGCCGGTGCGGGTGAACCGACCTCACCACGGGGGCAGTC
>NW_022639742.1:86011-86100 GCF_010583005.1 Odontomachus brunneus | reverse complement strand
GCGGAGAGGGCCCCGGTCTGACCATCTAGACCGGGGCCACGGCGCCGGCCGAACATCAGGCCGGCGTCGAGAGGGGTCGGTACCGGGCG
>NW_022639742.1:85198-86001 GCF_010583005.1 Odontomachus brunneus | reverse complement strand
TGCCCCCCATTAAAAATCATGATGACGGATAAAAACGAGAGGATCTCCGGCGGATCGGATACGTCGGGCCGGCACGGGGGGGCTATGGTCCCAGACCCCCCCCTGTCGTCAACAAGTGATGGGCCGGACGGGGAAGGGGCTGCCGGCGCGCCGACGGTGTGCGCGGCGGTGGCTCGTGAGGCCGCCAAGGGAAGGGGAGACGTGGGGTCAGCTGCAGGGGAGAGGGAAACAGGGAAAAGGAAGAAATTGGACAAGGACGAGGAAAAGATTGGGCCAGGATTTGAGGAGCAGGAGGAAGAGAAGGACTTAAAGAAGGAAAAGGAGGGATGGCCTGAAGGTCGGAATTGGGGGAAATGTCAGGAATTTGTTTTGGAAAGGATAGAATGGATAAGGGATTGTTCTGGGATGATTGATGATGTGTGTGAGAGAAGTAAGAGGATGAGTCGGACTGAAAAGGACAAGATAGTGAATGGGAAGAATGACATGAGACGGTATTGTGAGGACATAATAAAAGTGTGCGACATAGCGAGGAAATACTGGGAATCAACAAGGAAGAAGGATTTGGAAAGGGATAGGATGCTGAAGGGAAAGGATGAGGAGCTGGCAGAGCTGGAGGGGAGGCGGGCGACAGCGCAGAAGTTGAGCCAGGATTGGGAAAAGCTGTACATGAAAGAGGTGAAAAGGTTGCAGGACGAGGCAGACAGAGAAAGAGAAGAGAAGATAGCATGTCGAAAGGAAAGGGACGCAATAGAGGACGAGGTACTGTTATGGAGAGCGGGAGAGATGTACAATAAGGAAGAGGT
>NW_022639742.1:84763-85188 GCF_010583005.1 Odontomachus brunneus | reverse complement strand
ACGCACTTGAGATGGGACGTCTGGCGGTGGACCAGGTGGTAAGCTCCCTATGCAGAATGGGCCTAAAAGTGGCCCTCCTTAAATCGGAGGTCATGTTCATGCATGACGGCTCCAGGGGGGGTCCGCCAAAGGCCCGAATCCGGATTGACGGTGTCTCCGTGAGGGCGGGTCCCACGATTAAATACCTGGGGCTCGTCCTGGATGGCACATGGGGGTTCCATAAGCACTTCGAGTTTCTGCACCCAAATTGGGCAGGGTGGCCAATATGTTGGGTGGCCTCCTGCCCAATCTCGGCGGCCCAAAGAGGAAGGAGCGGCGGCTATATGCTGGCGTCGTCCACTCCATGGCCCTTTACGGGGCCCCGGTCTGGGCGAGCGCGATGGCGACGGACCAGCGCACAATAGCGCTGGCCCACCGTGCACAAC
>NW_022639742.1:84636-84753 GCF_010583005.1 Odontomachus brunneus | reverse complement strand
TCTCGTACGCGGAGGCTATCCGCAGGGTGCGGGAGGTCCCCCTCCAGGGAGTGGGGGTCCGTCCGGCCTTCGTGAGGAGAGCCGCGAATGGCGACCTCCTCCTGGGGCTGGCGGGCT
>NW_022639742.1:82941-84626 GCF_010583005.1 Odontomachus brunneus | reverse complement strand
CCCACGATTAAATACCTGGGGCTCGTCCTGGATGGCACATGGGGGTTCCATAAGCACTTCGAGTTTCTGCACCCAAATTGGGCAGGGTGGCCAATATGTTGGGTGGCCTCCTGCCCAATCTCGGCGGCCCAAAGAGGAAGGAGCGGCGGCTATATGCTGGCGTCGTCCACTCCATGGCCCTTTACGGGGCCCCGGTCTGGGCGAGCGCGATGGCGACGGACCAGCGCACAATAGCGCTGGCCCACCGTGCACAACGGTGGGTCGCCACTCGCCTCGCCCGGGCCTACAGGACGGCGTCACATATGGCCGCCACGGCCCTGGCCGGCCTCCCCCCGCTGGAGCTCCTTGCGGAAATGCACGCCGAAAACTATCGGCGTGTTAAGGAGCTCCGTGCCGGGGGAGACCAACAACACCTGGCCAGGGCCATAGGATTGGCAAAGGACCAGGCCCGTCAGCGACTCCTCCTCAGGTGGACTCTCCACCTTGAGGGGGCGACGGGCCGGTCGGGAACGAGGGTCGCCGAGGCCATCCGGCCCTGTCTACAACAATGGGTTGACAGAGTCCGCGGAAAGCTGTCATTCCGGACAACGCAGGTACTCACCGGACACGGATGCTTCGGTGAGTACCTGCACAGGATAGGAAGGGAGCTTACCTCGCGCTGCCACCACTGTGGAGCTGAGGTCGACTCGGCGCAGCACACCCTCGAGGAATGTCCCTCGTGGGTGGACGAGCGCCGAGTCCTAGTTGATGTGGTGGAAGCGGACCTCTCTCCCTCGGCCCTTATCAGGGCCATGCTTGAGGGAGACGAGGGCTGGTCCGCCGTCACCTCCTTCTGCGACACAGTCGTGTCGCAGAAGGAGGCGGATGAGAGACTCCGCAGGGGCGAAACAGCCCCTGGGGATGGAGCGAGGCGTCGACGACGGAGGAGGGCGGCGCTTCGCATACCCGCGCACCGACGCGGCATGGAGGGATGGCGCACGCGCGGGCGGGCGGGGGATGTCACAACTGGCATTCCCTCCCCAGGGGTACCCGCGGCTGCGCCGCCCCCCCAATACCGCCGGGTCCTCCTATTCAACGGAGGACCCGGCCGGGGGGAGATAGGGGGCGCCTGGATAGGCGGGGGGCCGCGCAGCAAGGCGCGACTCCCCCCCTGTGACACGCAGTCACACCAGGCGCCTCCGGAAGGGGGGCAGGGCGGCCGGTCTGCAAGAACGGGCTTTTAGGCCGCTCATACCCCTCCCCGAGAATGGTGACTCCTGACCGAGTGGGGCGGAGGGGCTAAACTGACCTCTCCGCCCCCCGTAAACCTCGGTCAGGAGCGTTGCGGCGGGCCGGGCCCGGCCAGCAAAGCCCCAACAAGAGAGGTATGGCCGGACGGGGGGGCCCACGTTCGGCCACAGAAGATGGTGAATGGGTCGATGGGATCACCGACCCTGGAAGGGGGCGGGAGCAATCACCCCGCCCTGCGGCCGAGGGCGTCCTGGAAGTTATGCGCAAGCGGTTCCCGGGACGCCCTCGCTATGGCCGCTTGGGGCCCGGCAGAGGTTTTAGTGGGTAGGCCCCCTCCGGCATTTACTACCGGAGGGGGAGAGTCCCACACTACCCCTGGGAAAGTCCCGATTTCCCGGGGGTGTGCGTAACGCATTTCCTCTGCCTCAAAAAAAAAAAAAAAAAAAAAAAAAAAA
>NW_022639742.1:73683-82923 GCF_010583005.1 Odontomachus brunneus | reverse complement strand
AAAAAAAAAAAAAAAAAAAAAAGTCCGATCCTAAGATGCTTTCTTGGGAGATAGGAAAATGGTCGTTAACGACATGAAGTATAATGGGGTTACCCATGTAATTAATCTCCGCGGTTCCCAATGTCGAGACGTATCCTTCTGTAATGCCGCTAAAGAGATGGGTATCGCCTGTGTCGATCAGAGTCTAAACCGGGGTCTAAACTATCTCTTTTGATGATGTTGGGGGCGGCCCCTGTATCTATCATGAAACAAGTTTCCTGGCGGAGCCCGATGACTTTAATCGTAACGGCCGGTGCATGGGAGAAGTCTTGTGGATTTAAGATGGCGACACGTCGTTCTCGGGGTTTGTTGGGGTGTCGGTCTCGATCATGTGAACCGGACGTGTTCGGTTTCCCAAGGTTCCCGCTCGAGGCCCGTCCGCTGTGTTCCCCGAGGGGCGTTAAAGTTTCCCGACTGCATTCGCGAGTTGTTATATTGTCTTTTTCGACACTTTTCTATTTCGTGGCCGCGATTCTTACAGTAGCGACACCATTTCACGGGGGTGTTTCGAGAGAAGTACATGTTTTCTTCTCGTGAATTGGTCTCCACACGGGGAGGTATATCTCTACGCTGTACTCCCTGGGGGGTTGCATAATCGTTGCTTGGTCTTGGAATTTTTGGTGGACCGGGGGAAAACCGTGGTGCCGCGTGGTTGTTAGCTATGGCTCTCCGCACTGGTTGCGGGGCGGGTCTATAAGGAGTAGAGTTGGCTAACGGTCTGCTCGCCGTATACGAATTTACCGAGAAGTGCAATCGTGATGGACCGTTGTTACTGTACAAAGAGTTCTCTAGCGTATATCGACTGGCGAGTACCTTGGCGAATGTCATAGCTGCTTGTGGGTTAGTGTAGTGCTCAGCGGTGAATCGCGAATTGTACTCGAAAGGTAGGCCGTTGCAAAATGCCTTTGCTGTCATACGTTCGATGCGGTCTAGCGTGTAGTGGTCAAGAGCACCCATTTCCCCTCGTTCCTTATCTAATATTGCCGCTTTGAGGTCTTTTACGCGCGTTATGTATTCTAAGATAGTTTCTCGTGGTCCTAGACGAATCAATGTGAGTTCAGCGCGCAGCTCGTCGGCAGACTTAGGTATCCCTAAACCGAGCGGTAATAATTCGACTAATTGTGCAACCGAGTCGCACGTTTCTCTGGCTACGGCTCGATAGGCGGGCCCTCGTAACTTGTGAATTAGTAAGCGGATAAGGTCTTGTTAAGCAAAAGGGGGTACAGCTTCCCTGGCGCGCTGGCATGACTCTAGGAATTGTGGAAGGGGTACATTGGTGCCATAAAAAACGGGTACCACTTCCAAGGCGTCCCGGAGGGAAACGCGCGTATGTCTGGCGTCATCATACGGATGGTCTCGCCCGTTTAAGACTATGGCGAATGACGCGATGTCGGCCTTTCTATTGGTGGCTTCGCGACGTAGGGCTTCTACTTGCTGCGTTAGTTCGTTAATCTGTTGTACTAGACGGTCGGGACTTGCTTCGCGTGGCAGATCCGACCTATGGGATATCTCTAATTCGCGATGATGGAGATTTTGCTCGATACGGCGAAGTTCGTTTTCACGTCGGTCGCATTCACCATCGCGATGACTTATCGATTGGCCCTGTTCGGCTAGTTGGGCCTCTTTCTGTTTCAAATGTTCATGCAGTGTTTCTATTTCCTCCGGGCTGTATTGCCTGCTTTCCATCGCAGCGGCGGCGCTGCGCGTTGTAGCTCCATTCCCGGTGGGCAATCTCGGGTTAGCGGACATGGCAATGTCGTGGGACTCTTAACGCTGTCACCAAAAATTTGTTACGTCCCTGCTCGGCCGCGGCTGTGGCGGTGCGACAGTGCTCGGGCCTTGGAGCGGGGGCACGATCGCTTGGTTTTCGGGTCGCTGAACCGCGTGGCTCTACCCGGGGGATACGCGATCTAAGGGTCCCGATGGTATTTCATTTGGCTATCTGGTTCTATTACCGACTTCGAATTACCGACTTCGAGTTTTTGACTTCGAGTTACCGACTTCGAGTTACCGACTTCGCGAGTTACCGACTTCGAGTTACCGACATCGAGTTACCGACTTCGTATTACCGACTTCGTATTACCGACTTCGTATTACCGCTTCGTATTACCGACTTCGTATTACCGACTTCGTATTATCGACTTCGAATTACCGACTTCGTATTACCGACTTTGGTCGATCGTTGAAAATGGCATGCTAAAGGGAAATAATCGTGAAGTGATTTGGACTTACCGATGCGCCGTGCATTAGGCCAGTTGAATGGCGTTCCCCAGGTGGGAGGTGATTCCAGGTGACTGTCGCGAGCTCCTGGTGTCGGTGGCCTTACTCCAGGATGATCACCTCAGGTTCCCGTTGCCAATGGTCGGGCGTGGCGCTCCCGTAGTGTGTGTACAACAGCTCCGCTCGGATTTCCATGTACCGTTCCCTTCGCGGGTCACTCTCCGGGATATCAAGCGGATGCAAGCTTGGATACGGTATCGTCACCTTGGTGAGTCGGTAGGGCGATTGGGGAATCGAATGTGGCGAGGATTCTATTCCAATTAAAGTGTTATCACTTGCGCTTACGGGCGCGTATAGTCGATTATATAAGCGTCGCAACTGGACCTTGCGTCCGGCACGGCGTGTCCTAGCCATAGATGCAATTTTGATAATTAATCATATCAACGGCGTACGCGATTCCGCACTTGCAACTCTGAACGGGGAGCGCAATAACGGCTGTAGTCGCCGCTAAGTGGATTGCAAGGCAGAGACTGTAATTCGGTAGGGAGCACAAATACGGCTCTAGTCGCTACTCGGCAATTTACAGTACAGTAGCGCAGAGAACGATGCACAGACGGTGAGCACAAGGGACGGCTCCGTGCCTGCCTTGCGCAGTGCGTTTCGTTACCTGAGGCCGGAAGGACTAAACCCGGAATGTCGGAGGGTCCGCTCGCAGATCAGAATTGCATCCAGAACTGGCTCCACAAGTTGCACAGTTTCGGACGCGTGGGTTTTAGGGAAGGTTCGGAAATAAGAATATTTCAGAATGTAATATTAAATTAACAAAGTTATATTTCTACTTGATTGTTACATATATCGTTAGATTACTGATATAGGTTGAAGGTTCTTGTCACGATACGAATTTACTTGCAACATTAAAATAGTAATAGTGTACTTTTGTGTTGGTTAAACACGAACTCTTATATTATAACGTTAAATATAGATGTAGCGTGCGAGAGTATTCTAAGGTTGGATGTAAGTTTAACTAGAAGTAATAGAGATATTCTAGAGTGTGGGAGTTGAAAGGATAGGTACTTGCACTAACGTATAGATCCTAAAATAGGGATGAATGCACTGTTCACGTCGCGTAGTCGGTAGCACAACCGATTTGTAGGACTCCCGGATTAAGACTGCTTGACTGCGTTTTGCGCAACGCTTTATAAACCCTTTGGATTCGAGGAAGGGGTTTCCTCCGGAAGGATTGGGAAACATCTGGACGATTCCGGAAGGGTCTCGAAGGTTCTTGAGGGTTCCGGAAAGGACTGGAAGGATCCCAGGGTTCGTAAAAGTTGTCTGGCCTTAGGGAGTGGAAGGGGGCGTCTTAGCTGAAGGGGCGGGGAGCCTCTAGGAGATTCTGGAAGGTTCTCGGTTATTCGGGAAGGGTCTGGAAGGATCTCGAGAGTTCGGGAAAGCTGCCTGGTCTCGGGGAGCGGGAATGGCTTCCCTTGGTGGAGGGTTTGGAGAGGCAGCAGAAATGGTTTATGTTCTACCTAACGAGGTGGCGCTCGCGTCGGCGGGCTTAAGGCCCGCAGTGGCTTACCATCCACCTAATGAGGTGGCGCTCGCGTCGGCGTTCGTATGGCTTGAAGAAAATAAAATTAGCGGGATAGCATAGTCGCGGCGGACATGACACATGCCACTCTGGAATTCGGCGCTGCAACCCGACCGCCATCAAAAGCCGCCAAAACCAAGCGAAGCGCCGTCGGAGGCCCTATAAAAGCCGTGCCCCCAGAGCGCCCGGCGCAGTTCCGTAAAATTTTCAACAGTGCTACACAATTTTTCGGCAGTCTTTACACACGACATTCGTTCGGTCGTCTGCCAAGTTCCACACACACACACATATTATTTCAACACTTTAACTATTGTACTAATTTTTCTCTCCGACCCGTTGCTACGAAGCATTTGTTCGGAAGATCATATACTCAAATACACAAGTTAACGACTTTACATCGGGAACTACTCCGAGATATACAACTTCCAAATCGCCCATCGCCTGCTACATTAAGGTGACCATCCGGGCCCTTCTACTGATAGCCAGCCGACACCGTGTGCCCATACAAGCGTGACCTGGCGAATTACAATAAGTTCGACATATTACTACGACAAAACAATCGTAAGTTTACCTCATATACTCATCCTAGCGTTTAGAATATTCACACAATAAAATATGAAAGACTTAATATTGTCAACATAAACTATATTTTATCTTCATCTTACCCTCGTTATAATTACTTGGCAACACATAAAACAATTAATAAAATAAAACCACTCTAGCGTAAATATCAGTCTTAACACCTCTTTAGCATCTGCTCTCATTTCCCATATCAAGTTACATCATATTCTCCTTAAGGGTGATTTTGCTACTTCTTATCCAGCCTTACCTCACGCCTATCTTGGCTTCTCGGACTGAACGGTCTGACGAAGATCTATTACACACTCATTCCTGCAGAGTTGCGGCTGTAACGTCCAGGCCTCCAAACTTTAAAACTTTCGCGCCACTATAATATTAAAAGGCCATAGTAGCCATCGGCCGATTTGTACTAACTGAGATGTAGCATAAGTAATATTTTAAGTGAAACTTTATGTTAACAGCGATTTTATTAATTTAGTTGTTAAAAAGGGCCGAGACTATATCGTAAAATATTGACAATGCAAGCAAAAGCATCTTAGTACTATGAAACATTATTAATAAGAAATTATGAAGGCCATACGTAACAGCCGAATTGTTAATATAATTAAGATAGTATAGAATAAACGCGTAGCAAACTCGCACGGACACGTCCAAACGCGTCTGGCATGACAACATCGCGTCACCATGCATCACGCCACGGTGCATCACGTCATTCAGCCACCCGCATGTAATACCAGGAAGCTGAAGAGCAGTGGAATCTCTTTGATGAAGGCCGACTCGGGACCACCATGTCACCCTGAAATTCGGCGCTGCAGCCCGACCGCTATCGGAAGCCGCCGGACTCGAGCGAAGCAACCACTGGAGCCCTATATAAACCGTACTCCCGGAGCACGCGGGCAGTTCCTCAACATTTTTCCACACAATACCACACACTTATACCGCAGAGACTGCACACAATTTTCGTAGTGCTACATATAATTCTTCGAGATAGTCACACGTAATTTTACCAGAGAGTTCCTCAACATTTTTCCACACAATACCACACACTTATACCGCAGAGACTGCACACAATTTTCGTAGTGCTACATATAATTCTTCGAGATAGTCACACGTAATTTTACCAGAGAGTTCCTCAACATTTTTCCACACAATACCACACACTTATACCGCAGAGACTGCACACAATTTTCGTAGTGCTACATATAATTCTTCGAGATAGTCACACGTAATTTTACCAGAGAGTTCCTCAACATTTTTCCACACAATACCACACACTTATACCGCAGAGACTGCACACAATTTTCGTAGTGCTACATATAATTCTTCGAGATAGTCACACGTAATTTTACCAGAGAGTTCCTCAACATTTTTCCACACAATACCACACACTTATACCGCAGAGACTGCACACAATTTTCGTAGTGCTACATATAATTCTTCGAGATAGTCACACGTAATTTTACCAGAGAGTTCCTCAACATTTTTCCACACAATACCACACACTTATACCGCAGAGACTGCACACAATTTTCGTAGTGCTACATATAATTCTTCGAGATACAGTCACACGTAATTTTACATGAAGAGTACGACATAATTTTCTCAGACACACATAATTTTTGCGACAATTCTTTAGTAATTTTCCAACACAGTATTACACATAATTTTCCTGCGGCAGATATACTACAGTTCTTTAATATTTTTTCGATAACTTTTGCGTAGTTCACACTCGAAAACACTAAGAAGAATTTTTGCGTAACGCTACACCTAATTCTAAGAGTTCAGTGATAATTTTCTTCAATATTATATATTCACACGCAACACCAGCTTGATATTCGCTCGGGCAATTGTAAAACGCACACCCGCTACGTAGGCGCACGTTCCTATACACCTACACGTAAACATACATATTTCAATCTCTGTATTAAATCATCTCGCCGGCCCGTTGCATGGAAGCATTTGTTCAGGAGATTAACTACATAAATACACAAGTGTACCACACTATAACGGGGACGACGCAGAGTTACTCAACTTCCACATCACCCTTCTCAGCTACTGTGAGGCCACCGTCCGGGCCCTTTTTTCTGACGACCAGTTAATATTGTGAACCACTTGCGAGCGTGTCCTGGCGAATAACGATAAGATCCGCATACGCAACTCTACCATAAAATAACCGTAAGTCCACTGCACACAATCACACTATCACATTAGACATTCGCTCCAAAAAGTCCAGTTGGCCCTTTAGTGCCAATATAAAATAATTTTTATCTCATCACACGAATTTTATAATCGATCGGCAACACGTAGCCTACAACCATTTAATATAGTTAAACCACGCTAGCATAACCATTTATCTGGCTGACTCTTTAGTTCTTACCAGAAGGTCCCATATCAGGTTACTATAAGGGTGAATTCATTACTTTTTATCCTGAATCTCCTCGAGCTTGTCCTTTGGTCTCTAGGTACTGCAGGCAGAACTGCTTGTAGAGAGCCTATTACACACACAGTCCTGCAGAGCTGCGGCGCCTTAGGCTGCACTATAGTTGCGCTAAATTACCTGGTAGCATAAAATTGCTGCTGGTCGCTTTCTGCTTTTTAAGATTGAGCTCTGACAGTCCATGGTAGTAAATCACAGCGTACTCCAGGACTTAATTAAGACACAGCGATTTGTAGAGTAGCGCGTGAAGATCTCCTGGCTAGCGAGTCGGTCGAGATCCGAACGAGACTCTGACAGGCCCTGACGAACAGGACCTTAGTGATTAAGGATTACGAGACCTGTAATACCTTTCTGCTTTACACCAACTTCTACCTATTCGAAATCACTCTTACGGAATATATTAATTGAGATAAAATAAAGATATAAATTCGAGTTGCATTTAAATAAATAGATGCCGAAACGAAGCGGCAGAAAATATAGAGAACGTCTACAAAGGTGGTTTACGCGTACTACAGCACAAGGTGTACCCGTATCCATAACACCCAGCTCACCGAACCCTACAGAAAGAGGATATTTCGTAATTAATTCAGGAAATTATTTTATCGAAATTCGCGCGTCGCTACGACCACTGCCATCGCGGCCCGTCGCGCCGACGCCACAGGCAACCAAAGAAATACCAGAGTATTTAGAATTAGAATCAAAGGACCAAGAAGTCCCGGTATCCGAAATTAAATCTGAAAACAATCTAAATAGCAGTGAGCGAGCTGTAGTACAGGCCTTAACGAATGTACTTACCAACGATGAATAAATTTCAATAAAATGCACTTTTATATAAAAATTCTCGATAGAATAACTATTAATTAACTCATCAATTTCTATTCATCCATTACCCAAGTATAATATTCCCTCTTCTATTATAATTCCATTTCTTTATTTTTCTGTCTAATTAATAGTATTTTACATATTATATTTTCTCTTTAATAATTCGATTACTACAAGAGTATCAATAATTAATTCATGCCCTCCGTTGCTGAGTCTCAAAATTTTATTTTTTATATATTAGAAGGGTAACATAAAATCACACTATTTTTACACGAATTCACAACACGAATAAATCACTTCCTCTCGATGCACGGTTCTCTACCAGCCCAGGCTATTGTCGGTGTATGCAGGCAGGCTTAAAACAAAAACGGGAACATAACGTTTTTTGTGTCTGAGCGGTCACGAAGGACGTTACATAAAAATCTGGTGGCAGCGCGGTGGGATTGGTCAAAGTGACATCGTTAGGAAGCATTAACTACACAAAACAATTTAATTTCACACACAATGACAACTAGAAGTTTACGTTCAAATTCAAGTAAATCCCTTCCGGAAGCAACTGCGGAATTCACTACAGAGGAATCAGATCATATCAAAGATAGATTAGAAAAATTGGAGCAAAAAGAAAAGGAAGTTCGCGAAATGGCAGAAGCATTACGAAGAGAAAAGGAGGCATATAGCAGGAATATTTTAGATACCCAGAACACTCAAGCCATAATGGCAGATTTATACAAAAAAATTCAAACAATTAAACCATTAATTAACCAAGTTGATACTTTGCAAGAACAAATTACCTCTCTACAAAATAATTCACGGCCACGAGCCTCCACACAACAACGCACTTATGAAGAAAGAATTAATTCTCCCGTTACTCCCATACATTCTCCCCATTCTCTTGATCCATCACCTATCCGTTTAAAGGACATAGTCGATTCAATTCCAAAATATGACGGGCAACGAATGTCCGTATTTCAATTCAGTAAATTGTGTGAGCGCGCTTTAGATTTAATTCCGCCTCATCAAGAACTTTATTTGATACAATTCATAATTAATAAATTAATCGGGCACGTATATTTAGCCATTGAGGGCACACATTTCAACACTGTTGCGGCATTAACGCGAAAATTAAAACAAATTTTTGGCCCCAATAAATCATTGAATCAATATAAAGGAAAACTTGGCAATGCCTATATGAAACAAAATGAAAGTATTTTTGATTACATCGCTCGCATTAAAGAATTACGAACAGCCATAATTAATGGAAAACTAGAATTTCATAATAGACTTGATGATTACATGATGGATAGCATTGATTTCGATGTGCTAGAAAGCTTTATAAATGGTTTACCCTCAGAATTACTGATTCGTGTTAAGATCGAAGGATATAATAATTTAGATGAAGCCTATATGAAAGCAATACAAATGTCAAAAACTTTAGAAACCGAAACACAGCGACGCAAAACTCCTATTACCAAAACTTATTCCCCTATGCCCCTTGAGAGACAAGACGCTCCTTCAAACCCTCGAGGAATTTACCCACAGTTACACATTGATT
>NW_022639742.1:61378-73603 GCF_010583005.1 Odontomachus brunneus | reverse complement strand
TTTCATAATAGACTTGATGATTACATGATGGATAGCATTGATTTCGATGTGCTAGAAAGCTTTATAAATGGTTTACCCTCAGAATTACTGATTCGTGTTAAGATCGAAGGATATAATAATTTAGATGAAGCCTATATGAAAGCAATACAAATGTCAAAAACTTTAGAAACCGAAACACAGCGACGCAAAACTCCTATTACCAAAACTTATTCCCCTATGCCCCTTGAGAGACAAGACGCTCCTTCAAACCCTCGAGGAATTTACCCACAGTTACACATTGATTCTAACCAGCCTCGAAGCATTTTACAAAGATCCTCTGCACCCTTTATCAAACCTCTCGTTCCGGGACAAGCAGGTCCCAATGCTCCTGCCGGAAAATTCTGCCGTTACTGTAAAACCGAGGGACATCTTATTAATGATTGCATTAAATTAAAATATCGAAATTCTTAATCACACCAACCATCCGCCTCTTCGACGCAAAATATCGAATCGGGAAACGAGACACGCGCACCGGTAACGAGCGACGTCCGCCGGGACTCGACGGAAAAACGGGACGTCCGAATGTAAGATTTCAGGAGACAAGCGAGCCTGTCCAGTGAGGGAAATAATTAAAAGTGCTCCGAATGTAATTTTGTCTTCTGAAGATTTAAATAGAGCTTATACTTTCATGGTCGATTCCGGGTCCGACGTTAATTTAATAAGAAAAGAGTGTCTCAAGAGTTACATAAAAATCAATGAAAATGATGAAATGATATTACAAGGCATTTCGCCAGAACCCATTCGTACCTTAAGCTCTACAGTTATTATTTTACTAGGGAAACAAACTAAATTTCATATTCTACCCGAGAATTTTTCACTTCAACAACACGGTGTCTTAGGCACCGCATTCTTTATTCAACATGACGCGACTATTAATTATAAAGAAAATTCAATTTTTTGTGACACAATACGCATTCCGTTCGCCGAGGTAGAACATATGGAAATTCAACCGCGTATTGTAGCACCCTTTTGTGTTGTAATTACTAACCCTAAAAAACCTCAAGGGTACCTTCCACGATTAAAATCTAAAGACGGCATATTCTTAGGCGACGCCGTGGTCGCTAATCATAAAGGCAAGGTATACTTACCTATTTTTAATACAACTTCAGAGGTGATCAATGCTGAAATCCCCCATGCCGAATTATTCGACTTTGATATTTTGCATACACAGGAGGTCTCCGGCCGAGGAAATGGAGATCCTTGTGTTGGTACCGCGACCCGAGGGCTTGCTGGTACCCACGGTCCGTTCTTTTCCCCTTTAAACTCTGAATTAATTGATCACGCTCATGAAAGTTCATTCAATTCCATTTTTTCGGACACATTGAACGGTTGCGACCGAGGGCCCGCGACTGTCTGTGGTGCTGTTGAGACCCGAGGGATCCCGACGGCCTATGATCCTTTTGATTCCATTCCCAGTTCAAGCTCCTACTCACCAACGCTGAGAGAAGCTGAAATATTAAATTCATTACGCCTTGACCATTTGAATAATGAAGAAAAAGAGCACGTGAATTCTTTAATTCTTGAAAATTCAGATAGATTCTATTTCCCTAATGAACAACTAGATACTACAAATTCCGCTGAGCATTCAATTCCTACAATAAATGAAGTACCTATTCACGTTAAACAATACAGGTTTCCACCTGTGCATAAAGAAGAAGTAGATAGGCAAGTTAACAATCTATTAGAAAAGGATATAATTCAAATTTCAAATTCACCTTATAACTCTCCACTCTGGATAGTGCCAAAAAAGGCAGATTCACACGGAAATAAAAGATGGAGAATGGTAATAGATTATCGATTACTAAATGAAAAAACCATAGGCGACGCATACCCATTGCCTAATATTACAGACATTTTAGACCAATTGGGCAATGCGAAATATTTTTCCGTATTAGACCTTGCGTCCGGCTTTCACCAAATTCCAATGTCACAAAAAGACGCGCCTAAAACAGCCTTTAGTACCCCATACGGTCATTATGAATTTAAAAGGATGCTATTTGGACTTAAAAACGCACCGGCTACAATCCAGCGATTAATGGACAACGTATTGTCAGGATTACAGGGCAATGAATTATTTGTATACATGGACGACATCGTGATATATGCTCGATCCTTAGAGGAACACCGCATTAAATTTCAAAGATTAATGAAAAGACTAAAAAAAGCAAATTTGATGTTACAACCAGATAAGTGCGAATTTTTAAGACATGAAGTAATATACTTAAGTCATATTATAAGTTCAGACGGAGTAAGACCCGATCCTTCCAAAATTAAATCAATACAGGAATTCCCAGCACCTAAAACACCAAAAAATATTAAAGAGTTGTTAGGACTCGCCTGTTATTACCGACGTTTTATTTCTCGATTTTCTAAAATAGCTAAACCTTTGACAGATTTATTAAAAAAGGATAAACAATTTTTATGGAACACGTAGCACGACGCAGCCTTTGAAATATTACGGAACTATTTAACTACAGAACCACTCTTGCAATACCCAGACTTTTCTCGTCCTTTTAATTTAACAACGGACGCATCAGGCTACGCCGTAGGCGGAATTTTGAGTCAGGGACCCATAGGAAAAGACCTTCCAATTGCTTAAACCTCTAGAGTATTAAACCCAGCGGAGCAAAATTATTCAACTATCGAGAAGGAATGTTTAGCTATCATTTATTGCGTCAATCATTTTAGACATTATTTATACGGCAGAAAATTTATAATCATTACAGACCACAAACCCCTAGTGTGGTTAAATTCAATTAAAGATCCTTCATCACGATTATGGAAGTGGCGCACTAAATTGTCTGAATACGAATTTGAAATTCAATATAAAAAGGGTACTCTCAACAGTAATGCGGACGCCCTATCAAGAAATCCTCCGATCGCCTCAAGTAATCCTCTCTCCATTCCAGATCCTTCCATTTTTAATGAATCTTCTGATGAATCTTTATTCTCTTATCGTACTGCACCCAGCAGACAGCAACATAGCAGCACCTTTGATAATTCACACACTCTATCACAACCCTTACAGGGTCATCCTCCAATTGAGAGTTTAGACGATAATGCCCTACCATCACCTCCCACATAAACAAATCAAACATTCACATTCCCTCCAATTAGCATCAAAAATTCTCAGAATATAGAACCCGTCGTAGAAATCGAGATACCATATGACAGCAACGAAATTAATAACGAAGATTTAACTGAAACACAAAATATGGGATGAGAAAATATATCTCCAACCTCAGAGGAAGAACAATCAAATGCAGAATTCATGGAAGAGACCGATGGTAGCGAAGATTAGGAGATGTTTGAATCAAGTTCTGTACCCGTAAAATTACCGCGACCTCAACCTCTCATAAAAATTAATGAAATGCGCGAAACTCTTTTATCGCAAAATGATAATCAAGTAATATTTATAACCTTAGACGGAATCCCATATGATAACGGTGCGAAAGAACACCAGCAAGCTGAACGCCTTCCAAAATATGAAAATATAAATTTAGAAAGAGCTAAAGTAAATGCTTTCGGTACTAAAGTTTTAATTTCACTTCCAATCAAGATAGATAATCAAACGCTTATAGATTCGGATAACGTAAAAAATTGTATTAAATCCCTCCTAGACGTAGTAGGAGAAATAAATTTAAAATCATTTAGTATACGAAAAACGGATCGTTTCGACATCCCCTGGAATTATATTCAGAAGCAACTAATAAAACACTTTGAAGACAAGAACATTAATATAACAATTTGCAAGGGACTAATTCAAACCCCTAGAGAAGAAAAACAGACATATACTTATAGACGAAAATCATTCATCTGCTATAGACGGACATAAAGGAGTCACAAAAACATATAATAGATTACGTACAAATTATATCTGGCCCAATATGAAAAGGGATATACAAAAATTTATTCAACAATGTAGAGAATGCCAATTGAAAAAATTAACGCGAATTAAAATTAAACAACCTATGATTATTACAGACACCCCCGGTGCCGCCTTTGATAAAATCGCATTAGACATAATGGGACCCTTACCCACAACCGACAAAGGAAATACACACATATTAACAATTCAAGATTTACTCACGAAATATTCAGTAGCAATCCCTTTGAGCGAAACAACCTCATTGGCAATAGCCGATGCCTTTACGAAAAATTTTATTTGCATTTACGGAGCCCCTAAAGCTCTCCTAACCGATATCAAGGATCTAATTTCTTAACCTCTTTAATGAGAAACCTTTCAAAAAAATTCAGCATCAAACAGCATAAGACAACAGCCTATCATCCTCAATCCCAAGGCTCCATTGAAAGATCACACCATTCACTAACGGAATATCTAAAAACACAAATTACAAAAGAATATAATTGGGACGATTATTTGAATTTAGCTATGTTTTCTTATAATACAAGTATCCATGAAAGCACTCAATACACACCCTTCCAATTAATTTATGGACGAATACCTCGCCTTCCCTCATCACAGAAAACACTTGAGGAAAATTTAGAGCCAACATATCAAGAATATCTTTCCGATTTATTCCAACATTTACAAGAAACTCAAGAAGAGGCTAGGCGAAATTTAATTAAATCAAAAGAAAGAAACAAACGCTATTATGATAAACGCATTAACCCTGCAAACTTTAAAGAAGGAGATTTCGTATTTTTATTAAAAGAACCCACTAAGGGAAAATTTTCTGACCAATACAAACCATACTGGACCATACAAAATTCTAGAAATTCTATTAAATAATAATATTACCATCCAATATGGAAACACGACACGCACAGTGCATGTGGACAAACTAAAACTCTCGCACATCGAGCCAGGATGAGCATAATTAATATACACCTCTGTTTCAGCGTGTTCCTGGTATACAATTCACAGCCTTTGAGGACCGTCCGTAATTTTTCAACTACTCAGCAATCAGCCAACCCAAGGTGCATACGGACGGAAGGCTTTAAACACGTTTCCTTTAATGCGCTTCTATGTCACTCATGTTTAATTAATAATTCTCTCAACAGCTTAGAACTTTTCAAAAAACTAACCTCACATTATTTAACTATTAGCGATCAATACTACATTAGAAATTGCGACTATTGTCATATGCCCATAGGCATCAATAGACCTACAGACGATTGCTTTTATTGCTATCAACTTTACAAAACTAATCCTTCAAGTAGACCTCCTTATAATAATATTTTTATAATTCCAAAAAATGAGTAAGCTTCAAGAAATATTGACAACATACCCTAGTATGCTGGATGTAAAATGCATCATACTAGATGGATATAAATACCAGAATCAGTTAGGTGCCCTATGCACCAAATGTTACCTTCGTAAATCACTTCCATCAGATGTTAGATATGGTATCTTCCATGGTTTCGCTTTAGGCCCATTAGAGTTGGCCTATTGCCTAAATTGTCATCATAATCTCACGATAGTGGAACCTATCATATACTGCCTTCCGTGTTTTCACAAATATAAAAGAACCATCGACATGCTCAAAGAAAGAGGATATAGAATAGATACACTAACTTCGATAGTATACAGTCACTCCACCAACAAAGTTATAAAAATTAATATTTCAGATGTGCCGACCAAGACCTCCGGTACCGTACACAAATCCAATAATTAAAGGGTTTTCAGGGCTCGACTCAGCCCATTGTTCCATCGCGTTAGGATACATTACTCAGCGCGAATCAGATAGAGCTTTATGCGTTTTCAACTTAAACTACCCCATTGAATATGCCATTGCCGGATGGCATGGTTTCGTAGCCCACGAACCCCTAATTATGCCATGCATTCGATGCGGCACAAACACCGCCGAAAATCGGCCAATAAACGAATGTTTCAAATGTTACTCCACATATATAGAATTAATCACGCTTATAAGACACAAAGCAGGAATAAATCCAGCCAATATAGACGCTTTAGTTTTTAATCATAAGAGCAACGACATTATAGAACTAACTTTGTTATCCGATAACACACCCCATATTAATACTACACTCCTCGACAATATAGAATAGGAAATAGAAAATACAATTATCTATTATATCTTAACTCTTACGTATTCATATTAGATAATAAAAAGCACACCTATACTACGCCATCATCAACATTACATTCTTGTATTACATATAAAAATCTGGTGGCGACGACTTAATAATTACAAAACATCGATTCACTCTCAGTATTATTATATCATACTATATCTTATAATATTCTTCTCTTAGCAGTCCGAGTTTTCATGAGTTAATGTTAACCCCCGACTACAAGGGGCAAAACAAAAATAAGAAAACAAAACAAAAATAATAAGAATAAAATATATGCCAAAAATATATAATAATAACTTTCCATTTAATAACTCAGGTTATAGTTAAAATTTTAGGATAAATCATATAGGGCGACCTTGGCGCGGGGAGTGGCGACGGCGACATAAGCTCGCGGTCGGGCTCCCCCGAGCGGAGCGCTTTAAGGTTCGCCAAGAAAGATGGGCGGGGGCGGCCCGTCGTGCATTCCCGTCTCCCGCGTATAGAAAGAGAGAAAAGGAGGAGCGCGACGCGATTGTGGGCGTGGAAGAGATCAGGGATCACAACATCCGCCCGCAGTCCCAGAGGGCCCTCCGCACTCAGGAGGAGGAGGGGAGGATCCTCCGCGACCTGCGGTCAAAGCAGACCGCTGAAGTCTCGTCGATGGCACTGCAGGTCATCGACGAGGTGAAAAAGGTCGCGGAGCGGTCCAAAAATCTAAAAGGAGCCTACAAGGGGGCCCTTTGGGACGCCGCGGCGAAAAGGGCCGCGTGCAGCCTCGCTCTCGCTCAGAGGACCGAGATAATCGGTGGCTCTGAGCGGAGCGAGGCTGCTAGAAAGGAACAGGAGGCGGCCTCGGCCGAGATGGAGCGCCTACGAGTCGAGGGCGCTCTGCTTCGGCTCGAGGTCGACCGCCTTGGCAGCGAGCTGGAGAGGGCCCGAGCATCCGGCCCCTCCAGTCTACCAAACACGATCTCCATGATGGAGATCGAAGAGCCGGAGCCTCCGAATACAGAGGTGGGTCGGCGGACGGGACACAATTCCCGTGACTCGTCCGACGATCGCAAGAGGAAGAGGACGGAGGACGCTGGGGGGGAAATCCCTACTCCCCTCCCAGCCGAACACGAAAAAAAAGAAAAGGATGGTGATCCGGCTCAACCAGTCTTCCTCCTCCAGTGGTGAGGAGGCGACGGTGGAGGGAGGCGTCGGATCGGCCCTGCCACTTCTCCCCACTCCCGATGAAGAGCGAATCGGGAAACAATGTCGGGAGGAGGTGGCAAAGGATATCCGGGAGGGAACTCTTCCCCAAGGAAGGGCTCCCGCTCTCCAGGCGCGTGATGGGGCAACGGGAGGGGCAACTCGACCCCTACCTGGGAAAAAGAAGAAGGGGAAAAAGAAGGCCACGGCAGTGGAGACGACGGTGGCGGGGGCAATCCCCGCGGCCCGCCGAGCCGTTGGTGGGCGACCCCAGGGGGTCGCAGGGGGGGACAAATCCACCCCTCGACCGGCAATACGCCCCCTGCGGTGGCGGGAATGAGCGGCGGGGAACTAGAGGCTCTCGTAGTGGCCCTAGTTCCCCGCCTTATGGAGGCCATGGGGGCCGTCATCCCCGGAATAACATCCGGGGGCGACCTGAGCGGCCTCACAATGTGAGCCAAAAGGCAGGGTGGAGGGAACCGTGCAACGCGCTTTGAATCCTCCCCTGCAGTCGGGTCCTCTGCGACCTCTACCCCCGCCGGGGCCAAACAGTTCGAGATGGCGGGGGAGAGCAAGCGGAGGAAAGAAAAAGAAGAAAAAGAAGAATGGCGAGGGCGGCCCGTCACCCCAAGCGGGTGGGAGGGCCGCCCCTTGCAGATGCGCCTGCACTTGCGGCGGAAGCAGGCGCCCTCCCCGGAACCAGACCGCAAAAGTGCGACCGGTGGGGGGAGCCGACCCTCCTTCCTCCGCCACCGAGCCCGAGACCACCTGGGCTCGAGTGGTTGGGAGGGGGGAGAAGAAAAGAGAAGGGGGGCAGACAGGCTCCCCTACCCGCCCCCCAAAAGCCGGGGCCCCAAAAGGGTGCCGCGGCCAAGGGGGGCTCCAAGAAAAAAACACGGAACAAGGGAGGCGGGAGTAAACCCGCTCTCCCTAAGACTCCTCGCACCGCCGCCGTCACGGTGAGCTGCCCCACGGGCAGCTACGCCGATGTTATGCGGCGGGCGAGGAGCCAGATAGATTTAGGCGAGCTGGGGATCGGGGATCTCAGGACTAGAAGAGCCGCTACTGGCGCACTGGTCCTCGAGATCCCCGGTCCCGAAGGGCAGGCCAGGGCGGACGTTCTGGCCAAAAGAATGTCGGCCCTCTTCAACGACACGAGGGACGTGCAAATTGCGCGTCCCTCGAAGAGGGCCGACATCCGGGTCCGTGACCTGGACGACTCAGTCACCGCGGAAGATGTGATCTCCGCGGTGGCGGTCGCCGGGGGTTGCGGGCCCGGCGAAATCAAGGCCGGGGCAATACGACCCGGAGCGGACCGAATGGGGACAATCTGGATACAGTGTCCCCTTTCGGCCGCACGGAAGATAGCGGGCGGGGGGCGACGAAAAGTTGGGTGGTCCTCCGTCCGCGTCGAGGCCCTGACGAAGCGCCCCCTCCAGTGCTTCAAATGCCTGGAGTGGGGCCACGTCAGGGCCCTATGTAAAAGCAAGGCCGACCGCAGTGGTCTTTGCTACCACTGCGGTTCGGATGGCCACAGGGCCGCGGCGTGCGATGCACCGGCAACATGCCCGGTGTGTCGTGACGCCGGGCGGGCCTGCGGCCATAGAGTAGGAGGCCCCGCTTGCCAAATGGCAAAGCGGGGCAAGGGGGGAAAGAGTGGGAGGAGGAGGCGTAAAGCCTCCAACACCCCTCCCAGCACCCTCCCCCGGGAAGGAGAAGGAGCCCCCCCTCAAAAACCAGAGGGTGGGGCCACATTACCTGAGACCCCGGTCCCTCCGACGGACGCTGCTCCTAGGGAGCAAAGAAAGCCGCGGGGGGCCGGGACCGGGAGAGTTGCCTCGCGAGAAGCGGGAAACCCGAACGAGGGTCCCCCTCCCGCGGGGAAGATAGGGGAGGGCCTGGAGGAGAGAGGAACTAAGCCGTAATGGCTACCCGCCTCCTCCAGGCGAATCTCAACCGCGCTCGCGGAGCCCAGGAGCTGTTTATGCAGTCCCTCCGCGAGCGCGGTTGCGGATTAGGGAACGCCTCCGAGCCTCACTCCGTCCTCGGGAGTCACCCAGCCATAATGGGTGACGTTGCGGGGCGGAGTGGCAAGTGCTCGATAACGATCTATCATGAAGAAAGGGAGGCCTCCCCCCAAATCTCCCTGGTAAAAAGGAGGGAGGATACGTCGCGGTCGAGTGGGGGGCCATAGACGTGGTCGGGGTATACGCCCCACCATCGTGGGACCTCGCTCACTTCGAGCACCTTTTGGCCCGGCTGGGGGACCTCATGTCGAGGCGCCTCCAAAGGCCGGTCCTGGTGGCCGAAGACCTCAATGCCAAATCGGCGTTGTGGGGGTCCTCGGCAGGGTGCCGAAGGGGCGAGGTTATGGAAGAATGGGTCGCGTCTCACGGCCTCTGTATCATAAACAGGGGCCGGAGGAGCACCTTTGTCGGGCCGCGGGGGAGATCAGTGATTGACGTCACATTAGCCTCTCCCCAGGCGGCCCGACTAATACAGGATTGGCGGGTGGTAACCAGGGGAGAAAACCTCTCGGACCATCGTTATATCGTGGTCCGACTGGTCGCCACTCTCGAGGAGGTGCTCCGGAGACGTGGCCAGGGGGGCGCCCGACCATCAAGATGGGCCCTCCGGAAACTCGACCGCGACAGGCTGGCGGCCGCCTTAACGGCGGCCACATGGGCGGACCCGGGCCCCACATCAGGGACCCGGACCGCCATTGAGACAGAGGCGGCCAGGCTCGTGTCGTAATGTCAGCGGCGTGTGACGCCGCCATGCCCCGATCCCGGCCGCACCTCCGCCGGTCCGTGCACTGGTGGTCGGCGGAGATCGCCGAACTTCGGCACTCCGCCGGCCAAGCCAGGCGTGAAATTGACCGGCGGGGTAGGGAAAGTGTTAGTGGGATGGCCGCCGCGGGGGCGTACCGCGAAAAGCGCAGCGCCCTCAAGGCGGCCATCTTTACAACCAAGGCCCGTGCCTGGGATGAATTGGTCTCCACCATCGACAGGGACCCATGGAGGCGCCCGTATCACATTGTGATGAGGCTGCGCAATTGGGCGCCCCCTCCAACGGCGTCCCTGGACCCCGACTTCCTCGACGAAGTGGTGGGGGCCCTCTTTCCATGGGGGGAAGCTTGCATTCCCCCCTATGAGGGCCCACCATCGGACGGGGAGGAGGAGTCGGTCTGGGTCACCGAGGTGGAGATAGACAGGGCCGTCAGGAGGCTCGGCGCCAAGAAAAGGGCGCCGGGCCCCGACGGCATCCCAGGCACAATGTGCGCCTTGGCGTTGAGGGAGGTGCAGTTGAAGAGTCGCACAATGCGGCTCTTCACCTTCTGTTTGAGGACCGGGGTGTTCCCCAGCCCCTGAAAGAGGGCCAAACTGGTCCTCTTCCGGAAAGGGGGCAAGCCTGGGGACAGCCCTTCCGCATATAGGCCGATATGCCTACTGGACGAGGCGGGTAAACTATTTGAAAGAATAATACACGCCCGCCTCGTCCGGCACCTATCCTGGAGTAGTCCAACGCTTAGCGAGGAGCAATACGGCTTCCGGAAGGGACGGTCAAGCGTGGACGCGATCTTACGCGTCCGGTCCCTCTCGGAGGCCGTCGTGAGGAGGGGGGAGTTGTGTTGGCGGTGTCCCTGGACATCGCCAACGCTTTCAACTCCCTCCCTTGGGACCAGGTGGAGGCGGGTCTGGCCCATTTCAGGGTCCCCCCCCGCCTGGTCTCAATTATTAGGAATTACTTCCAGGGTAGAAGACTGGAGTTCCGTAACAAAACGGAACTCCAGTGCGGATGGGTGGTCTACCGCGGTGTTCCTCAGGGGTCCGTACTAGGACCCCTACTATGGAACATCGCGTATGACCAAGTTCTCCGCCTTACCCTCCCCCCCGGCTGCAGCGTCGTCTGCTACGCAGACGACACGATGGTGCTGGTCGGGGGCAGGGGCTGGCGGAGCGCCCTGGAGAAGGGACGACGGGCGGTAGACCAGGTGGTAGGCTCCCTGAATAGGATGGGCCTCAAGGTGGCTCCCCTCAAGTCTGAACTTATGTTCATTCACGACAGGAGGAGGGGACCACCTGAGGCCCGAGTCCGGATCGACGGGGTCTCCGTGAAGACGGGTCCCACAATCAAATATTTGGGACTCGTCTTGGATGGCAAATGGGGGTTCCAGAAGCACTTTGAGCTTCTGGCCCCCAAGTTGGGCAGGGTGGCCAATATGTTGGGCGGCCTCCTGCCCAATCTCGGCGGCCCTAAGAGGAAGGCAAGGCGGCTGTATGCCGGCGTCGTCCAGTCCATGGCCCTATATGGGGCCCCGGTCTGGGCGAGTGCGATGGCGACCAACCAGCGCATAATTGCGCTGGCTCACTGCGCTCAGCGGTGGGTCGCCATTCGCCTCGCCCGGGCCTATAGGACGACGTCGCATATGGCCGCCACGGCCCTGGCCGGTCTCCCCCCGCTGGAGCTCCTTGCACAAATGCACGCCGAAACCTATCGGCATGTCAATGCACTCCGTGCCGGGGGAGACCTCGAACACCTGGCCAGGGCTATTGGCATAGCAAAAGTGCAGGCCTGTCAACGCCTCCTCCTAAGGTGGAGCATCCACCTGGAGGAGGCGACGGGCCACTCGGGAACGAGGGTCGCCGAGGCCATCCGGCCCTGTCTACAAGAATAGGTAGACAGGGTCCGCGGAAAGCTGTCCTTCCGGACGACGCAGGTACTCACCGGACATGGATGCTTCGGTGAGTACCTGCACAGGATTGGTAGGGAGCCTAACTCCCGCTGCCACCACTGTGGCGCTGAGGTGGACTCGGCGCAACACACCCTGGAGGAATGCCCCTCCTGGGATGTGGAGCGCCGAGTCCTGATCGACGTGGTGGGAGCGGACCTCTCTCCCCCGGCCCTTATAAGGGCCATGCTTGGGGGAGATGAGGGCTGGTCTACCGTGAC
>NW_022639742.1:59411-61368 GCF_010583005.1 Odontomachus brunneus | reverse complement strand
GCGGACCTCTCTCCCCCGGCTCTTATAAGGGCCATGCTTGGGGGAGACGAGGGCTGGTCTACCGTCACCTCCTTCTGCGACGCAGTCGTGTCGCAGAAGAAGGAGGCGGAAAGGGTGTGGCGGGATGAAACCGCTGCCCCCGGGGATGGGGCGAGGCGCCGCAGTAGGAGAGCGGCGCCTCGCCTCCCCGCGCATCAGCGCGGGGTCGAAGGGCGGCGCACTCGCGGGCGGGGAGGGGACGCCACCGCTGGCGTTCCCTCCCCCGGGGTACCTGCGCGTGCGCCGCAGCCCCCTACAATGCCGCCGGGCCCTCCTGATCAACGGAGGGCCCGGCGAGGGGGAGACAGGAGGCGCCTGGTCGGGCGGGGGAGACGCGCAGCAAGGCGCGACTCCCCCCCGTGACAAGAAGTCAGAGCAGGCGCCTCCGGGAGGGGAGCAGGGCGGCCGGCTTGCAAGGGCGGGCTCTTAGGCCGCCCACCTCCTTCCCAGTGCCAGGAGGCTCCTGACCGGGAGGGGCGGAGGGGAACATTTAAACCCCTCCGCCCCAGCAACCTCGGTCGGGAGCGTGGGGGCGGGCCGGGTCCGGACGGGACCGGACCCGGCCACAAGCGCCCCCAACAGGCGAGGTGTGACCGGACGGGGGGGCCCACGTCCGGTCATGGAGGACAGGAACAGCGGGCCGGGAGGGAATAATCCTTCCCGGCCCGGGAAGGGGGCGGCGTTTAGGTTCTTCCCCGCCCCGCGGCTGAGGGCGTCCCGGAAGTAATGCGCAAGCGGTTCCCGGGACGCCCTCGCAACAGCCGCATGGGGCCCGGCAGAGGTTTTAGTGGGTAGGTTCACTCCGGCAGTTTCACTTCCGAAGGGGGAGAGTCCCGCACTACCCCTGGGAAAGTCCCGATTTCCCGGGGGTGTGCGTAACGTATTTCCTCTGCCTCAAAAAAAAAAAAGAAAAAGGATAAATGATATAGAATAGAAAGACACAGATAACCACTACATTTTAATTCCTATATATATATATATATATACTCATATTATGTATCTAGATAGTGAAAACACTCTTCCCCCTCGGGGTGCACCACCTTGACGTGGTGAGGGGGCTCCCTGGGTCTCGACACGCAGGGCAGTACCAAGAGTCCAACTCTTGGGAGGGCCGCGGGAAGAGCCTGGGGTCTAAGAGTGCACCATTTTGGGGGGAGATGGGGCTCGGGTTCGCCCTGTGTCTGGGGAGGACGTCCTTCGGGGCGTGCCTCCTGGCATGGGGGGGTCCCGGGTCTCATAATGGGGTTTTCCTCTTTTCCGGCAAACGGCCTCGGGAATTCTTTCCGTGGTACGCGCCAGGGAGGGTAAATGGGTGACTTCTGGGGAGTTGCCCGGAAGTCGGCCCCCAAGGATCCGTCGGGCCATGCCGGTAGGGTCACCCATGCCGGACGGGCCGACGGGGAGGGGGATTTGGGGAAGCGCGGCTGTCAGGGCCGCCCGGACTTATTCCGGGGCAGGGCCTGACAGTCTGCACACGGGTAGGTCGGGCTCGTTAGCTTTTTAGCAGCCGACCTAGGGGAAGGACAACCTCGAAAAAAAAACCCGCCCGTGAGTGAGGGGTTGTAAAGTTCTCACTCAAAGGATGGACCAATATGACGACGACACAACGCAAACTTACCGGCCCAGGGGTTTCGGAGCCCCAGGGTCCGGCGGCACGGGGGGTAGCGTCCCGGCTCCCTGTGTCGTCGTCATCCGGCGACTGGCTGGCATGCGGGTTGCCTACGGGCCCGCACGCCGAAGCGGCTACCGTAGAGGTAGAGACAGGAGGAGGTGGAGAAAAGAGAAGAAATACTGTGGAAAGGGAGATTGATGTTGAGGGCTCTGGGACGAAGATGGAGGAGGATTCTGGAGAGGAGGAGCCATGGCGAAAGAAAGTGGAAAGAGAAGGAAAATGGCCGGATCCGGAGGACGAGAGATA
>NW_022639742.1:56487-59401 GCF_010583005.1 Odontomachus brunneus | reverse complement strand
AGAGGAGGAGCCATGGCGAAAGAAAGTGGAAAGAGAAGGAAAATGGCCGGATCCGGAGGACGAGGGATGGAATAGAGACTTCATCTTCGAGCGCTTAAACTGCATGAAGGAATGCGCTCGAGAGATCGAGAAAGTCACCTCCAAGAGCAAGAGGATGAGTAAGACCGAGAAGGAAGAGATAGGAAGGAGGAAGGAAGAGATGCAGGCATATGGCGAGGACATGGCCCATGTCTTTGCGACTAGGTTTATGTGTCTAGGTAAATACTACGTTTTACTAGGTAAAACGTGTGAGGACACTGGAGAAGTGGGTGGATGAGGACGTGGAGCTGGAAAGGGTAATAAATGAAGAGATCTCAGAGTGGCAGGAGAAGGGAGAAAAGTGGGAACTGGAGCGGAGTAAATGGAAGGAGAAGGAGCGCAAATAAGAGAGTGATAGGGAGGCGTGGGATAAAGAAAGGAGAGGCTGAACGTGTGAAAGGGAGGAGTTAAGGAAGTATAGGACGGAGCTGGTTACGGCTAACCGCCCTGCTGCCGCTGCGAACACGCAGGACCGGGCCGTGTCTCCCTTCCTGGAGGTACGATACGAGACGAGGGACAGGGCGACGTCCCCGTTCCGGGTGACTGCTGCCGGGGCGCCGCTGGCTGGACAAAGGCCGGTTGCGCCCGCGGCGCCCGCCGCGGTCTCGTCGAACGACCGCGGCCGAGTCGGGGCGGGTGGAAGAGGCGGGAGAGGAAGGAGAGTTCCTCCTTCCCCTCCCAGGAGGAGAATCAGGAACGAGCCGGTCCGTGGGCGTCCGGTGGCGCCTCGTGCGTTGCCGGCGCCGCCGGCGACGGTGGCGGTGGCGGTACGTTTCGAGCCGGGGGGCCTCACATACGCGGAGGCCCTCCGCAAGGCGAGAGGCGATATCGCCGTGGGAGAAGGTGTGGTCCGGCCCGCCTTTTTAAGGAGGGCTGCAGGGGGTGGACTCCTCTTCGGGCTGGCCGGACCCGACAAGGAGAGGGAGGCGGACGCCCTGGCAGACAAGCTCAGGGCGTCGCTCCCGGGGGCCGCGGTAACGCGGCCCTCAAGGTGGGGGGAGGTCCGACTCGTCGGTTTTGACGAGTCGGTTTTCCCGGCGGAAGTGAGCGAGGTTCTCGCGGAGCAGGGCGGGTGCGGGCCGGGCGAAATTCGCCTCGGCCCCATCAGGTGGAGTTGGCGGGGGGAGGGGGCCGTTTGGGCCCTTCTCCCCCTTGCGGCGGCCGTCAGGGCCGCGGCCAAGGGGAGGGTGGCCCTGGGGTGGGCGGGAGCGAGAGTTGAACTGCTCCCAGCTCGCCCGCTCCAGTGCCATCGGTGTTGGGGGCTCGGCCACATCCGGGCAGCCTGCTCCGCGTCTACGGACCGGAGCCGGCTCTGCTACCGATGTGGTCGAGCCGGGCACACCGCGCGGGTCTGCACCGAGAGTGCGGCCTGCGCGGTGTGCCGTGAGGAGGGACGGGACCCGGGTCACCGGATGGGTGGCCCCGGGTGCCCGCTGATGAGGGGCGGTCGGTTCGGCGCTTCGCCGCCGGGCCACCGCAGAGGCCGGCCGCCGAACGCGGCTCCGGGCGAGGGAGGCCCGGTGTCCGCGGGAGGATCCGGTCCTCCCCCCCCCACCACCAACCGCGGGGTCTGCGGGGGGACTTAACCCCCCGGAGGGTCCGAGAGAGGTGGAGATGGCCCCGGTCTGACCACCAAGACCGGAGCCACGGCGCTGGTCGAACACCAGGCCGGCGCCGGGGGGCCGGTATTGGGCTTAATCGCCTGGTACCGGTCTCCCCCTCTCCCCTACCGGCCGCATCAGGGGTGCGCGGGGGCGCATCCTCCTCCATTGCGGCTCGGAAGGGAGTCGGCGCGGTGTAGGGTCGCACCGCGCCGCTGCCAGTTGGCACCACGACCGGGGGTTACATGTACCCACCCCCGGTCTTGTTGGTTTGGGAGACCCACCTCCCACTGCCATCGGGAGGAGCGCGGCGAGAGGTGTTGTGTTTGCCTCTCGCCGCGCAATGAGGCAAGTGTGGCCTCACGGCAGGAGGGGGGGAGCGATCGGGGAGGGGCTTTGTCCCCGCCGTTTTTCCCTCCCAGGGTACGGAGCCCAATAGCGCTGGCGCAGGGCGGCCCTCCGAAGAATGCCGAAAGGTGATGCCAGGGGGTCGCCCTACTTGCGCGGTGAAGGACACACTCAGGGGTTTTAGTGGGTATACCTCCTCCTCTCCTTTAGAGAGGGGGAGGGGAGTCCCACATACCCCCGGTGACCTCCCCAGGTCTCCGGGAGATGCGTAATGCATTTTCCCCTGAGTTATCAAAAAAAAAAAAAAAAAAAATGGAGCAACAGGTGGGTGAGTGAGCTCCATATGGCTCCTAAGAGATGTAGGCTGCATCCGCATACGGTGTGCAAAGCGTATCCATGAATGGCAGTAACTATAATGATTTTAATTACTCGGTTTATTATAAAAATTCCAAGTACTCCGGATGTGGCTGAACCAAATGTAATAAAGCCTCCCCAGAGTTTAGATGCTGTACTCTGGGCAATTTTGTTATGGGTTTCCTCGTCCATGAGGTTATACATTGAGATCGTGTTGTCGCAATGTGAGTATCCTGAGATGCCCCTTACTACTGAATTCAGCAAGGCTGGCTTTTCGGCTGGGAACATGATGTGATCGCGGAGTTTGTTGATGTCGTCCTGGTTGTAGATTCCGCTTGTAGCAAGAGATCCAGGTAAGGTATTTCCAGGAGATTTTGGTCAATGGTTGAATTTGTTGTGGAGGTGCCTGGTGTACGTGTGTATCAGGTGTCAGCTGTATCGAGGTGTCTTCAATACGGTAGAGAGTAGGTAATTCGTAAGAGCATTCTCTCTGAGTTTCCACACGGGTTATAATTCGGGATTTAGGAGTGAGG
>NW_022639742.1:41601-56477 GCF_010583005.1 Odontomachus brunneus | reverse complement strand
TCTGAGTTTCCACACGGGTGATAATTCGGGATTTAGGAGTGAGGTATAAGGAGGTGTTTCTTAGAGTGATGGGGAGTTCAAGGAAACATTCCTTCGTCCGGCGTACAGTGACTTCGACAGGGATGCATTGGACAACGTGCATGGCCTCTCCAGCGGTCACTGCCATATAGCCAGGCCCTTTCATGAGTCTGTAAGCAAATTCATCTGGTAAAAGAGTTGCCAAAGACAGAATATTTATAATAAGACCGAAAAGGAGTTATAAGTGTGTGCGATTAAATAAAGTGAGAAAGGAATGATTTATGTGTTATAATTTATTTATCAAAAACATAACCTCTTACTTGGGTTAAAATAAGTTGAAAATATTGCTTTAATTAATTGTAACCTCGACGTAATGAAGTTATAATATGAAAAGAATTCAGTTGATATATGCAAATGGAAGGAAAAATAAAGTAATGTAACGTCCTTCGCGACCGCTCAGACACAAAAAACATTATGTTCCTGTTTTTGTTTTAGGCCTGCCTGCATACACCGAGAATAGCCTGGGCTAGTAGAGAACCGTGCATCGAGAGGAAGTGATTCATTCGTGTTGTGAGTTCGTGTAAATGTGATGTGATTTAATGCTGCACTTTCAATATATAAAAGAAAAGAATAAAGTCTTGTGACTTGATAGTAAAGACGCTAGTTAAATATTAATAGTTTGTAAGGATCGAATTATTGAATAGAAAATACAATTTGTAAAATGTAAAATATTGATTAGATAATATAAAATATAAAATATTACTTGAACTGGAAAATAAAGAAATAGAATTTTAATTGAAATGGGAATATTATACTCAGGTTACGGACGAATAAAAGTTGATGCGTTAATTAGCAGTTATTCCGTCGAGTTTTTTATATAAAAAAATGCATTTTTATTGAAATTTATTCATCGTTGGTAAGTACATTCGTTAAAGCTTGTACTACAGCTCGCTCACTGCTATCTAGATCGTTTTCAGATTTAATTTCTGAAACTGGAACTTCTTGGTCTTTTGATTTTAATTCTAAATACTCTGATATTCCTTCGGTTGCCTGTGGCGTCGGCGCGACAGGCCGCGATGGCAGTGGTCGTAGCGACGCGCGAATTTCGATAAAATAATTTCCTGAATTAATTACGAAATACCCTCTTTCTGTAGGGTTCGGTGAGCTGGGTGTTATGGACACGGGTACACCTTGTGCCGTAGTACGTGTAAACCACCTTTGTAGACGTTCTCTATATTTTCTGCCGCTTCGTTTCGGCATCTATTTATTTAAATGAAACTCGAATTTATATCTTTAATTTTATCTCAATTAATATATTCCGTAAGAGTGACTTCGAATAGATAGAAGTTGGTGTAAAGCAGAAAGGTATTTCAGGTCTCGTAATCCTTAATCCCTAAGATCCTACTCGTCAGGGCCTGTCAGAGACTCGTTCGGATCTCGACCGACTCGCTAGCCAGGAAATCTTCACGCGCTACTCTGCAAATCGCTGTGCCTTAATTAAGTCCTGGAGTACGCTGTGATTTACTATCATGGACTGTCAGAGCTCAATCTTAAAAAGCAAAAGCGACCAGGAGCGATTTTATGCTACCTGGTAATTTAGCGCAACTATAGTGCCGCCGCAGCTCTGCAGGACTGTGTGTGTAATAGGCTCCCTACAAGCAGTTCTGCCTGCAGTACCTAGAGACCAAAGGAGATGCTCGAGGAGATTCAAGATAAAAAGTAATAAAGTCACCCTTATGGTAACCCGATGTGGGACTAGTCTGTTCGTACTAAAAAATCGTCAAGACAAATGGTTATACTTGCGTGGTTTAACTTTATTAAATGGTTGTAGGCTACGTGTTGCCGATTGATTATGAAATTCGTGTGACGAGATAAAATATATTTTATGTTGGCAGTGAAGGGCCAACTAGACTTTTTGGAACAAATATTTAATATGATGGTGTGATTGTGTGCAGTAGACTTACGGTTATTTTATAGTAGAGTTGCGGAAGTAGATCTTATCGTTCCTCTCCAGGACACGCTCGCAAAGGCTCGCAAATGTTAGCTGGTCGTCAGAAAAAGGGCCCAAACGGTGGCCTTACAGTAACAGGCGAATGGCGGAGTGGAAGTTGAGTAACTCGGAGTCGTCCCCGGTATAGTGTGGTACACTTGTGTATTTATGTAGATAATCTCCCGAACAAATGCTTCGAGGCAACGGGCCGGCGAGATGATGTAGTACAGAGATTGAGATGTGTATATTTATGTGTAAGCGTGTAGAACAGCGCGACAACGTAACGGGTGTGCGCCTTACAATTTCACGAGCGAATGTCGAGCTGGTGTTGCGTGTAAATGTCGAAGAAAGTTATCACTGAACTCTTAAAATTATGTGTAGCTTTACGTAAAAAATTCTGTTTAGTATTTTTTGAATGTGAATTACGTAAAGATTATCGGATAAAATATTGAGAGACTGTCGTATATCTGCCGCAGAAAAGTTATGTATAATACTGTGTTGAAAAATTACAAAAGAGCTGCCGCAAAAATTATGTGCGTGACTGCGAAAAATTATGTGTAGCACTGTGTGTCTCCGTAACTGCCACTCCTCGCGCACCCCGGGAGCACGGTTTATATAGGGCTCCGGCGGCTGCTTCGCTCGAGTCCGGCGGCTTCCGACGGCGGTCGGGCTGCATCGCCGAATTTCAGGTTGACATGGTGGTCTCGAGTCGGCCTTCATCAACGGGATTCCACTGCTCTTCAGCTTCCTGGTACTGCATGCGGGTGGCTGAATGACGTGATGCACCGTGGCGTGATGCATGATGCGATGATGTCATGCCAGACGCGTTTGGTCGTGTCCATGCGAGTTCGCTACGCGTTTATTCTATGCTATCTTAATTATATTAACAATTCCGCTGTTACGTATGGCCTTTATAATTTCTTATTAATAATGTTTCACTGCACTAAGATGCCTTTTGCTTGCGTTGTTAGTATTTTATAATATAGTCTCGGCCATTTTTTAACAGCTGAATTAGTAAAATCGCCGTTAACATGAAGTTTCACTTAAAATATTACTTATGCTACATTTCAGTTAGCACAAATCGGCCGATGGCTACTATGGCTTTTTAATATTATGTTCGCGCGAAAGTTTTAAAGTTTTTGGAGGCCTGGGCGTTACATAAGCGACCGTGAGTCTAATATTCCCCCTTTATACTCGAACACCAGACCGGTAGGATTCGAGCGACCACCTATCGTTAAAATTACTATTATTCTCAATACATTTATTACTCTGATTTCTATATTGTCATTTGTTTCACATTGTCGTATATACTATAATTCTGCATATTGTATTATTGCATTACTACTCTGATTTATATATTGTCACTCATTCCATATTGTCATTTGTTCTATATTTCTGCATATTATTCTTAATACAATTATTATTCTAATTCTTATATTGTCATATATTTCTTATTGTCATTTATTTCATATTGTCATACATTCTATATTCTTGTATATCATATTAACCAGCTTAAACGCCGTTATTGTACTCGCTCTCATTTAAATTACGATCATTATATTACTGCTCTCTCTTTAAGAACGATCTATATCCTATACTTCCTTTACACTCTGGCAAACCTTGCATACATTCTTTGGTCAAAAGCTCAGGGCGATTCGAGCCATCCGAGCGCTGGCCCAGTCGCCCAGACAGAACAGCGCTCGACACATATGAACATTCCGAGCAAGCCGTCCACCTCATCCGGCATTCAGTAAATACGAGAGCTCCAACTGTTCTTACGCGTTCGCCGAACTCAGTAGGCGACATCTCCTTGATGATAGTCACGGGATCAGAAATCAACGTGATCAAAAACAAGACCCTCTGCCCATATACAGAAATTAACCGAACGGAAGCCATCAAAGCTATGGGAATAACCAATCAACCGGTTTACACCCAAGGAACCACTACAATCCAAGCATTAGGCACCGAGATGCCATTTCATGTAGTAACCAACGATTTCCCAATATCTCAAGATGGTACCTTAGCATTTGGTAGTCTCAGGGAACACAACGCAGTAATTAATTATCCCAAGAAGGAGATGTCTTGGAATAACATCGGCGTACCGTTCACGGAACAGGAAACGGTCCAAGTACTCGGCAGGACAATGCTAACTGTGAGCGCTCCAGTAACCAATCCCAAAGGAAAGGAAGGCTACCTAGCAAGGCTGCCCCTGCCTACTGGTGTCTACGGAGGGGAAGCTTTAGTCCGCACCGACCAAGGAAAAACTTGATTTAATTTAATTAATACTACAGAAACTAGAGCAAGCATAAGGATCCCGAAAGTCACTCTGCAGGAATATGAAATACCGACTTTACCGGAACTACAGAACGCAACAGCAACCTCGGAAGTCATCGAACGATCTGAATACTCCCACGATAAACAGTTTCCACGCGACCTTGTTGTCCCGAAAGAGCAGACACACCAAGTCCCGACCAAGAGTTCCGAAACCCCCTTTTCTGAATCCGAATCTGAACCTGAATCTGAATCTGAACCTGATCTGAACTCTGTGTCCCCCTGTCAGTCGGAACCCCTTGAGCCGCAAATGGTATCGTCTAGATATCTTGAAGGAAATCTCCAACAAGACAAATCGTTAGACCTCCCTACACCTGAAGTATCTGCTCCTGCAACACTACTGAATTCCGCATCCGAACCTGTTTCTGAATCTGAACACCCCAAGGGTGAAAATTCTGAAAGTTGCACTTACTCTTCTGTTCTGGATACCAGCGAGGGCTGCGACAAGCCTCTTACTCTACAAAGTAGACCAGCCGAATCCTCGATACACGTATCTGTCCCGGAACCACCGACCACTAGCGTTTTTGAAGCCATTCCTGAACTTGACCAGATGAATGCGAAGCATAAAGAAATCTGCGTCCTTTACCCTACCTCAAAACCATGTACAACTGGCAATGAACAGATGCCAAATTACACAAAATATGTTCCTACACTTCTGGATAAGGACAACAGTCGCCTGGCCACTAATGTAGCCGCTCTGCTGCGGCTAGATAATTTGAACAAGGAGGAGGAAGCAAGTGTCCAACACCTCATCTACGCTAGCGCTGACTGCTTTCACCTTCCAACAGAGCGCCTAGGTGCCACCAACGTCATCAAACACAGGATTACTACAACTGATGATGTCCCAGTGCATGTGAAACAATACCGATTCCCACCAATGCACAAAGAAGAGATCGATAAGCAGACTTCAGCTCTTCTTGAGGATGGGATCATCACGTCTTCCCTGTCGCCATATAGTTCTCCGCTTTGGATAGTACCCAAAAAACCCGACTTACACGGTAACAAGAGATGGCGTATGGTAATCGATTACCGTCAACTTAATGCAAAGACAGTTGGAGACGCCTATCCGCTTCCAAATATAGTGGAAATCCTGGACTAATTAGGCGCCGCTAAATACTTCTCAGTATTCGATTTATCGTCTGGTTTTCATCAGATTCCGATGGAACCCGGGGATGCTCACAAAACTGCCTTCTCCATACCATTCGGGCATTACAAATTTAACAAAATGCCGTTCGGCCTAAAGACTGCCCCCGCAACATTCCAACATCCGCTTGATGGACCATGTACTAGCCGGATTACAAGGCGCGGAACTTTTTGTTTACTTGGACGACATAATCATCTATGCCCGCTCTCTCCAGGAACACGAAGTGAAGTACAGGAAGATGGTGGACCGACTCCGAAGTGCCAATCTCAAAATGCAACCGGACAAGTGCGAATTTCTGCGAAAGGAGATAATATATTTGGGACACATAATTTGCGAAGATGGCGTGAGGCCAAACCCACAGAAGTTGCATGCAGTACGCGCATTCCAACCACCCCGCACTCCGAAACAAATAAAACAATTCCTGGGATTAGTCGGGTACTATCGCCGCTTCATACCATCCTTCTCCAAGGTAGCAAAGCCACTAACCAACTTGTTGAAGAAAGATGCCACCTTCAAATGAAACCAGAGTCAACAAGATAGCTTTGCCAGTCTGCGGGATCACTTGCTACAAGTACCAATACTTCAATACCCGGACTTTCAGAGGGATTTCAACGTGACTACAGACGCATCAGGCTACGCGGTAGCGGCAGTTCTAAGCCAAGGGAACCTAGGCAAAGACCTACCTATAGCCTACTGTTCCAGACTACTGAATCAAGCAGAACAGAACTACTCCACGATTGAGAGGGAGTTGCTCGCGATCGTGTACGCCGTACAATATTTTCGGCCCTACCTATACGGACGACGTTTTAACTTGGTGACCGACCATAAACCGTTGGTATGGCTGAACTCTATAAAGGATCTTACCTCTAGGCTGACTAAGTGGGCCCTCAAGCTCGCGGAGTACAATTTTACTATAATCTACAAACCAGGGACCATCAACGCTAACGCTGATGCACTATCCAGGAATCCACCACGCATGCTAACCATTCGAGATCCAGATAACGATGACGAGTCTTCAGACAAATTCTTATTCTCCAAGCCGATTCCGCCACGAAGGTCGATTGCACCCGACCCAACCGACTACCTCATCCCGGAGAGCCCGACGAGCACCGGACCTGAACGTGGAGGAACCGGAAATCCAGCAGAAATGGCTGCGGAAGATAGGCGGACAGATACCTCCAGCGTAACGACAAATGCAGCACCCGAAGAGACTCCGGCACTGACTGACCAGACGCTACCTGCCGCGGGCACAAGCGGGACACTATTCAACACGGGCGTGACGCCCGAGAACGACCGACAGCTGGCGGACAGCGACTCGGAAGAGAACCAGACTGCGGAAATATTCTCCCCGCCGGCAAGACCGTACCAGCATCGCGATCCGCAATACACGGATCCGAATCTGATACCCCTGACAGATAATGTCAAGGAGAGTCGCGACAAGCTCATCATGCAAAAGGACAATCTGTGCGTGTTTATCACACAACAAGGTTGCCCTTGCGACAGCGGAGCACAGCAGTTATTCGAGATTGGAAAACTGCCTAAACTCCAGGATCTTTGCTTAGGTCGAGCTGAGGTCACCGAAATTTCAAACAAGGTCTTGATAGCGATACCAATCAAGGAAAGAGAAAGTGTCCCATTAGACGTTAGGATACTTAACGATTCCTTGGAATCACTGTTAGACGTGATCAAAGAATTAAACCTGCCTACCGTTAGTATTTCCAAGACAAAAACCCTCGATACCACTGATTGGTCCTGTATACAAAATCGCCTGTGCGATTTATTGGCGCGAACCGACCACAAGGTCATAATCTGCAAAAACGATATCTGAACACCACCGATAGAACAAAGGGAGGATCTGATAAGGGTTAATCATTCTTCTCCCATCGGAGGGCACAAGGGCGTGACCAAGACCTACCACCGGCTCAAGCAACGATACTATTGGGAAAACATGAAGAACGAGGTCCAGAAGTTCATACAAAATTGTACGAGCTGCCAACTGAAGAAACTGGTAAGAGTTAAGGGAAAGCAGCCAATGTGCCTCACTGATACCCCCGGATCTTCCTTTGACAAGATCGCCCTCGACATCATGGGACCATTACCACTTACAACAAAGGGCAACAAATACATTTTGACGCTGCAAGACCTGCACACCAAATATTTAGTAACCGTACCACTGACAACAGCGACCTCTATCGACATCGCTGACGCATTCAGGAAATACTTTATTTTTTACTTCGGTGCTCCGAGATCAATATTGACCGACCAAGGCAGCAACTTTATAAGCTCCTTCATGAAGGCGTTAGCCAGGAAGTTCCGGATTAAACAATTGCGAACAACGGCATTCCACCCCCAGACAAATGGGTCAGTCGAAAGAACGCACTACGTCTTAACAGAGTACCTAAAGCATTATACTGACAAGGGCAGAAACTGGGACGAATACCTCGATCTGGGAATGCTATCCTATAACACGAGTTACCACGAGAGCACGCGGTTCACTCCATGTGAATTGGTCCTGGGAAAGCTCGCACGACTCCCGAGTTCAGATCCGAACATACCCGGAGATATAGACGAGACCTATCGCGAATATTACACCAAGCTATTGACCAATTTGGAGCGCTTCCGCGCAATTGCAAGATCAAATCTCAACAGGTCAAAGGTCAGATCGAAACACTACTACGACCGGAAGCTGAAAACTCAAGACTTGAAACTAGGAGACCAAGTATACTTGCTAAAGGAACCGACGACCAAATTTGGCGACCAGTACACGGGTCCTCACCAAGTGGTAAGGGTAAAGGACCGTTACAATGTCGAGATACAAGTTGAACGCGGCAAAAGAATCGTCCACTACAAGCTGCGCAAAGCTAAAATGAAAGGACTTGATGGAGGAAGCCTCCACATGGCAAGCCGGTAACCCAGTCTTCAAAATCTGAACTATTCGTAGAGACAAAACAACGACTACTTCACAGTACAGGAAAACCACGGAAAACCTACTGGATACACCCCTTGGACGTTATACGCGACAGGCATTAAACGACGACGCTGGAGACCACTTTAGCGAGGAAAACCAAGAAAACTTGCCCCGAAACCATATAAACCCCGGCAACCTGTTGCCAAGAAACGCTTCGTAGATGCGCAACACTACGAACGGCTTATGGGAGGAGGTGTCACATCCCTGCGTAACGTACGCGAGCACGAAAAACTTTTTTCCCCTCATTCGTTTTCGGTTGCTCTGTCCACACTGTTGGAACAACAACTCAGTCATTTGTTTAGCCCTAAATCCCTCGGTTACCGAGATATTAAATAGTTAATTAACGACTTTGTTTAATTCAAAAGCTCACACCGTGGGAACAACAATCCAGTTATTTGTTTAGCTCTAAGTTCCTCGGTTCTCGAGATATTTAATTGTTAATTAATGACTTTGTTTAATTCGAAAGCTTGCGCCGTGGGAACAACAATCCAGTTATTTATTTAGCTCTAAGTCTCTCGGCTACCGAGATATTAAATTATTAATCAGCGACTTTGTTTAATTTAAAAGCTCACACCGTGGGAACAACAATTCAGTTATTTGGTTGACTCTAAGTCCCTTGGTTGCTGAGATATTAATTTGTTAATTAATGACCTTGCTTAAGTCAAAAGCCCACACCGTGGGAACAACAATTCAGTTATTTGGTTGACTCTAAGTCCCTTGGTTGCTGAGATATTAATTTGTTAATTAATGACCTTGCTTAAGTCAAAAGCCCACACCGTGGGAACAACAATTCAGTTATTTGGTTGACTCTAAGTCCCTTGGTTGCTGAGATATTAATTTGTTAATTAATGACCTTGCTTAAGTCAAAAGCCCACACCGTGGGAACAACAATTCAGTTATTTGGTTGACTCTAAGTCCCTTGGTTGCTGAGATATTAATTTGTTAATTAATGACCTTGCTTAAGTCAAAAGCCCACACCGTGGGAACAACAATTCAGTTATTTGTTTAACTCTAAGTCCCTCAGTTGCCGAAATATTAATTTGTTAATTAACGACTTTGTCTAAATCAGAAGCTCACACCGTGGGAACAACAATTCAGTCATTCGGTTAACTCTAAGTCCCTCGGTTACCGGAATATTAATTTGTTAATTAACAACTTCGTTTAGTTCGAAAGCTCACACCACGAAACAACAACCCAATCGTTTGTTTACCTCTAAATTCACGAGTCCTTGCGGTATTTAACTGTAACATTGTTAAAATCCCAAGCACCAAATACTGGAGAGTTGAGGACCGCCATTTTGCAAATTACGAAGTCGTTAATAGAGGAATAGAAGTGTTATTTAAACAAGGGAGCAAAGTGCTCCATTACTACATAATCTACTAACATAGAAGGACCATTAGTTATTAATTATAGGATAGATCAACTATATATAAGCTGTAAATAATTAATCGCGCTAGTAATAAGTTAGTTAATAAGTTAGCAAATCTCCAATTGTTAACCGCTAAAGCCCTGTATCCGTATACCGGGATCAACAAATGCCTCACTAAACAATGTATAACTAACAATAACAATATATTTGTTGATCCCCGGGTCGAGAGCAGCTAACACAACGTAGTTAGCAATTTTCGATAATTTATTTAATCGATTTATTGTAAAAATAACGAAAATCTGTTCCGCGATTCAAATCTCCCGCCTTGAACAAGCCTGGTTAAATACTTTGCTACGCAGGCTTCTTCCAGGTCCGCGCTATCTCTGTTCGGGGATGCCTTAGAGCCCTCGCTGCTCGAGTCGTTTTCTTCCTGGTCCGCGCTAAAACTATATATGCCAGCAAGCCGCATCAGTCGGGGCTACTCTGTCTCTGGTTACACTACTGCAATAGAAAACCATTATCGTTGGATATACTACTGCATTAGACAGCTCAGCACACAGTTCGTACTACTGCATTAGTCGGTTCAGTCCTCTGGCCGTACTACTGTAGCGGACGATTCAGTTTCTGATCTTACTACTGTACCAGGAGACTCAATTTCTGGCTATACCACTGGACTTACGATTTTCGCCTTTTTCATGGATTTATTCGAACTTTCGGAATATACACGACTCGGATTATCCACGGACACGAACTCAGACTGTCGGCTATATTCTGGGCTACCCTATAGGACTTCGAGATCAATAATATTGTTTATTTACGACGACTTACGGCACCCCGAATCAGGATTTTCCTTGGCCACGGCTTGATTTAAGAGTGATCAAATAAAGGTGTTTTTCGGAATTTAATGGAAAATTTTGATGACAACAGTTACGTCTCTTTCTCTTCGGGAGAAGCCGACGAATTTTTAAGGTTCCTCGACCGAACAGAGGAACCTACTCCGGACCCGGTGCTCATTAACCGCGTCATTGAGGAGCACCAATTAGAGCCATCAGATCTCCAACATACACTGCCACAAGCCGCTATCTCCAAGCCAGCGACGCAATACTCCGGAGCAGTATTTCGCAGAAGGCCTAGGACCTCAGCGCGGCCTTATTGGCAGCACCATTTAAAGACCCGATTGGGCCTTCGGTTACCACGGGGTCCTTTCGCCTTGGCCCCCGACCTTGCGAAGAGGGTGCCCTCCGAGCTGCTCCACAAAACCCCATCCTTCCCTCTATCCCAGGGGCTACGAGAGGAACAGAGTGAGGACGAGCCGCACCGTTCCGACCGTGACCCCAACATCCTTCCCAATCCGGAGGTACTGGTGGAAAGGAAGAGTGAGGCCGAGTCGCACCACCCCACCGCCAGCCCTCCATTCCTCTCCCAGGGACCGCGAAAGGGACAGAGTGAGGACGAACCGCACCATCCCGATCGCGATCCCGACACCCTTCCTTACCTGGAGGCACAGGTGGAGAGACCGAGTGAGGACGAGCCGCACCATCTCACCGCCAATCCCTCATACTCCAAGCCCCCCCCTCGACCCCAGCTCGGGAGCCCCCTCGCGAGGAGGAGGTCCAATCGACAGGACCCTCAGCACCTTATAGCGCTAGCGCCATTTCTCAGGGTCCGAAGTTCCGAAGGAAGGCTACCACATACCGACAAATAGAGGGCCATTACCTTATAATCGGCCACCGGGTTGAGCCCAAGTACTGTTCAGATTGTCAGGATCCTGTGACGGCAGAGCAGCCCATGTCGGCGTGCCCAGACTGTACGGCCGAGTTCACTAGTATGGAGGAAGGAAGTTAAGCGGACCACGAAATTGTGTTTCTCGCACTTACCCCGGGAGCAATCGAGACGGGTACCGAGGGTAGAGTAGGCCTCACGCCGCTGACCCTCCTTCTCAACAACCCCGACCTCTCACCCTTAATTCAGGGCGGAGTCGAGGTGTCGCGCCCAAGGACGTGACAAAGCTAAGAGGCCGCAACTTTTGTACGCACATATAGCATAAGAATATTCGCGAGACGAACTCGTTTAGGTACGAACCTTCAACGTGACATCATCGCGACGCTACGCATCACGCCACCGAGAGCGGCGTCCGGTCCCCCGAGCTTATCGAAGAGATAAGCCGAGGCGTAGAGACTTTCCTTTGCAACCAACCGACTCGAGACCACCGTGCCTCTACGGAATTCGGCGCTGCGACCCGACCGCCGTCGGAAACCGTCGGAACCGTACGAAGCCCCCGCTGGAGCCCTATAAAAGACGTGCTCCCGGCGCGCTCCGCGCTATTGTTCGAGACTTTCCCCGTGTGCCATACGTAGCGTAGGAACGCTACTGTTCGAGGATTCTCGTTATATTTCAAGTCTACGTTCGCGCAGCTGCGTGAACATTTTATCGGGAGTTATATTTTATCGAAGCCAGCGAGCTTCACTTATCCCGAGATTCTCTACGACCGACCTGCGTGCGGAACTGCAGCGACAGCGTGCCCAGGCGAATTCAATCACGACCAGCGGATCCCTACAATAAGCGACCGTGAGTCTAATATTCCCCCTTTATACTCGAACACTAGACCGGTAGGATCCGAGCGACCACCTATCGTTAAAATTACTATTATTCTCAATACATTTATTACGCTGATTCCTATATTGTCATTTATTTCACATTGTCGTATATATTATATTTCTGCATATTGTATTATTGCATTACTACTCTGATTTATATATCGTCACTCATTCTATATTGTCATTTGTTCTATATTTCTGCATATTATTCTTAATACAATTATTATTCTAATTCTTATATTGTCATATATTTCTTCTTGTCATTTATTTCATATTGTCATACATTCTATATTCTTGTATATCATATTAACCAGCTTAAACGCCGTTATTGTACTCGCTCTCAATTAAATTACGATAATTTTATTACTGCTCTCTCTTTAAGAACGATCTATATCCAATACATCCTTTACACTCTGGCAAACCTTGCATACAATCTGTAACGTCTTCTGTGACCGCTCAGACACAAAAAAGGTTATGCTCTCTTTTTTTTAGGCCTGCCTGCATTCACCGACAATAGCCAGGGCTGGTAGAGAGCAGTGCACCGAAAGGGAGATATAAGTGTGTGCGATTAAATAAAGTGAGAAAGGAATGATTTATGTGTTATAATTTATTTATCAAAAACATAACCTCTTACTTGGGTTAAAATAAGTTGAAAATATTGCTTTAATTAATTGTAACCTCGACGTAATGAAGTTATAATATAAAAAAAATTCAGTTGATATATGCAAATGGAAGGAAAAATAAAGTAATCTTCATTTATAAGTTCGAAGTTGCGTATTAGTATCTTGAGGTTATACTTCAGGAATATTGAAGTTAGCAAAAGGGATTTCTAGGATGCAAATCGGGGAATACCTTATTAGTTAGTTGATTTATTTATTGAGGGCAGGTTGTGACGTGTGATACGTAAGAGTTGACACGATTTTAATTATAAGAATGTCTTTTATTGATCGCTGGTGAGTACATTTACTAGCGCTTCGACTACGGCTTGTTCGCTACTTGTTAATTTTTTATGCAAATCTAAGTTCGAATTCGGAACCTTTTGGTCTTTCGGTAATAACTCAGTGTATTTAGGTTCTTCTTTAATAACGGTTACGGTCGGCGTGACAGGCCTCGATGGAAGTGGTCTTAGTGACGCGCGAACCTCAATATAATAATTTCCCGAATTTAGAATAAAATACCCTCTTTCTGTAGGGTTAGGAGAGCTGGGCACGACGGAGATAGGTACGCCTTGCTCCGCGGTGCGTGCAATCCACCTGCGTAGTCGCTCTTTATGTTTCCTGCCGCTTCTCTTCGGCATCTAATATATTGAATGAAATATTCTAAGTTGTAACTGATTTGATCTCAATATGAAACTCAGTAAGAACGATTTAAGTAAGTCGGTATGGGTGTAAAGCAGGAATATAACCTCTGGTCTCTTGATCCTTAAGTTGTAAGATCCTGTTCGCAATGGATCTGTTGAAGTCTCGATCAGATCTCGACTGTCTCGCTGGCCAGGAGATCCTCACGCGCTACTTCACAATTCGCTGTATTTAATTAAGTTCTGGAGCATTCGTGAAATGCTGCCGAGAACTCTCAGAGCTCTGTCTTAAGAAGCAGAAGCTGTAACTAGGAGCGGTAAATGCTACCTAGCACATTAGCAGTATTATGGTGTTATGGAGAACACCGCAGCTCTGCAGGATTGTGTATAATGGGCTTACAGCTGGCACGGATGTCAGCGAAGCGTCGAGACCAAAGATGTAACGCAAGGTATTGCAAGGTGTAGAGGATGTATAGGAAAAGAATCGTTCTTAAAGAGTGTGGTAATGTAAGAATCGTATAATATATTTTAAGAGCGAGTACAATTATGGTATTTAAACAAGATTCTTATATGTAGATGATGTTATAACTATTAAGAAATACGGGTAGTACAATAAAAGTCAGAATAATACTAGAATTAAATCAAGAATAATGAATTTAACGATAGGTGGTCGCTCGGATCCTACCGGTCAAGTGTTCGAGTAATAATTGGGGAATAGACTCATGGTCGCTTATTGTAGAGATCCGTTAATAGTGGTTGAACTCGCCTGGGCACGTTAATACTGATGCTGCAGTCTGCTCACAGGTCGGTCGTGGATAGTCCGAACAAATGCGTAAGGCAACGGGTCGGAGAGTAACAATGATTCACGCAGCTGCGTGAACGAAGACTTGGTATGCTGGATTTTACACGAACAAAATGCGAGGAGCGCTCCGGGAGCACGGCTTTTATAGGGCTCCGACGGGGGCTTCGTACGTTTCCGACGCTTTCCGACGGCGGTCGGCTCGCAGCGCCGAATTGCACGGCGACTCGGTGGTCCCGGGTCGGTTAGGTTCAAAGGGATGCCTCTACTGGGTGGCTGGATGACGCCATGCGCGATGGCGTGATGCATAGTATCGAGATGATGTCATGCTGAGTGCGCTCTGTCGTGCCTAAGCGGGTTCGC
>NW_022639742.1:41058-41591 GCF_010583005.1 Odontomachus brunneus | reverse complement strand
ACTCGGTGGTCCCGGGTCGGTTAGTTTCAAAGGGATGCCTCTACGCTGGGTGGCTGGATGACGTTATGTGCGATGGCGTGATGCATAGTATCGAGATGATGTCATGCTGAGTGCGCTCTGTCGTGCCTAAGCGGGTTCGCTTCGCGAATATTCTTATATTATTCGGCTCACCTACTAATTCCTACGTCATGTATGGTTTTCACTAACTACTTCCTTTACGTGCATTATCAATATATTGAGTTTTATTCTTGGCCGTCTCTGACGATTGAAAGAGTAGGATTTACCGCTGGAATAAAGTTCCTTATATATTACCTCTCAGGTTAGCGCAAATCGGCCTCGGATTAGAGTGATATTTTGATATTATAATGGCGTGAAAATTTAAAGATTTTAGGGGCTGGGACGTTACACTAGGCAATGCTTATATGAAACTCAACGAGAATATTTTTGACTACATTTCACGAATTAAAGAACTAAGAACTGCAATAATTGCCGGAGAATTAGAACTCTATAACAGACTTGACGAATATATGATT
>NW_022639742.1:40053-41048 GCF_010583005.1 Odontomachus brunneus | reverse complement strand
TAGATAGTTTTATAAATGGTTTGCCCTCTGACTTATTAATTCGCGTCAAGATCGAAGGATATCGAGATTTAGATGAAGCCTTCATGAAGGCTATACAAATGTCAAAAACTCTAGAAACAGAAAATCAAAGACGAAAAAATTCATTCTTTAACAAACAATTTTCCTCACTCCCTAGACAGGATGCCCCATCCTCCAGTCCTAGAGGACCTTATAATCTCCCACGCACACAAACTGTCATAGACCTTAATCAACCCCGCAACATTTTACAAAGATCCTCCGCTCCCTTCATTAGACCACTCATACCAGGGCAACCAGGACCCAATGCCCCAACCAGCAAATTCTGCCGATATTGTAAGAACGAAGGCCATCTAATTAATGATTGTGTTAAATTAAAATACAAAAATTCAATGGCACAACAACAACAAGCCAAACCCGCTGAACAATTAAATAACGATTCGGGAAACGCGATACGCGCTCCGGAGAAGAGCGACGTCCGCCGGAACGCAACGGAACAGACGGGACGTCAGAATGTAAGATTTCAAGAGACAAACGAGCCTGTCCAGTCTAAATTAGAACAAGCGCACCTAACGTCATTTTGTCATCAAAAGATTTTAACAGAGCTTATACATTCATGATCGATTCCGGTTCGGACGTTAATCTAATTAGACAAAGTTGTCTCAAGAAAGACGTAGAGATAGATAAAAGTAGTGAATTAATTCTACAAGGTATTTCACCGGAACCAGTCCGCACCTTAGGCTCTGTCTCATTAGAATTACTCGGGAAACGAACAGAATTCTACATCTTACCCGAGAACTTCGCCCTTAAACAGCATGGTGTTTTAGGCACCGCCTTTTTTATGCAACATAATGCGAACATTAATTATAAAGAAAAAATTATTTCAAGTGATTCAGTACGTATTCCATTCGCCGAGGCAGAATGCATTAATGTCAAACCGCGTACAATCACGCCCTTTTACGTTGTTATCGCGAACCCCG
>NW_022639742.1:39836-40043 GCF_010583005.1 Odontomachus brunneus | reverse complement strand
ACCACGTACAATCACGCCCTTTTACGTTGTTATCACGAACCCGGAGAAAACTCAGGGGTACATTCCATCATTAAAATCCAGGGACGGCATATACCTAGGTAATGCCGTAGTTTCTAATAACAAAGGCAAAGCATATATTCCAATTGTCAATACAACTTCTCAGGAAATTAACTCTGAAGTGCCCTATGTCAAATTGATCGACTTTGA
>NW_022639742.1:38913-39826 GCF_010583005.1 Odontomachus brunneus | reverse complement strand
GAATGCATTAATGTCAAACCGCGTACAATCACGCCCTTTTACGTTGTTATCGCGAACCCCGAGAAAACTCAGGGGTACATTCCATCATTAAAATCCAGGGACGGCATATACCTAGGTAATGCCGTAGTTTCTAATAACAAAGGCAAAGCATATATTCCAATTGTCAATACAACTTCTCAGGAAATTAACTCTGAAGTGCCCTATGTCAAATTGATCGACTTTGAAACTTTGGATACACTCGAGACCCCTGACCGAGGCCAGGAAAATCTCAGTGTTAGTACCGCTTCCCGAGGGCTTGCCGGTACTCACGGTCCGTCTGATTCCCCTTCAGTCCTTGAGACAATTTCCCCTCACACGGAATCCACTGTCACGTCCTACTAAGGAACGTGGAGACGTGTTTGCTCACGTGGGAACCACGTCTTGTGGGATCAGTGGGAGTCAATGAGCTTGGCTCTAGTCTACGTCCCGATAAGGATTCCCTCGATTGGCACGCTCGGGAGGAGGAGGAACCCGGCTCCTCTGGAGCGTTACTTTGCCCCTTCTTTGTCCACTATCGGGTACAGGATCTGACTCCTTTTATTCATATACGCGGTGTACCGCGGATCGCCTGGCAGGCGAGGAATGGTGCACGGGTACACCGTTGGCCCGAGGTCCAGGAGGGCCGGCCGGGTCCACTTGGCCAGCCGATATCGGGTCGGACACGCCTGGTCGCTGATGATGCGAGGCTTCGTTGGTCCCTTCGACCGGGGAATGGAAAGCGTCTCCGACGGGCCGGCGGGTCCTTGGCGGCTCGCAGCAACCACTACGGGTAAGCCACCTGGTTTTCTGGTGATCAGGGAACTGAAATCCGGGGACTGGGTAGTAGCATAGAACTGACGGAGGATCCTGCGGTATTGGACCCGGCGCCCGGCCC
>NW_022639742.1:36058-37264 GCF_010583005.1 Odontomachus brunneus | reverse complement strand
TTAAGACAAGGTTCCTAAATAACAAATTAATAACTCGTAAACTAACCATTCAAATGTTAAACTAATGGCGGATGCGTGATCCCTGAGTCTGCCTCTTTCGGTTAGGAGATGGCAAGCAGAAAATAAGAAAAAGTAAAATTTTTGGAGCGCGGTGAGTCCGCTAGGACGTAACACTATCAAAGAATTTCCTACACCAAAAACCCAGAAAAATATCAAAGAATTTTTAGGACTTCCCGGATATTATAGACGTTTCATTTCCAACTTTTCCAACATAGCCAAACCCCTAACTGATTTATTAAAGAAAGACAGACAATTTAATTGGGGAGAACAACAAGAACAAGCTTTCAAAATCCTGAGAAATTATTTAATCACGGAACCTTTGTTACAATACCCCGATTTCTTACAACCCTTTAACTTAACGACAGACGCGTCAGGATTCGCCATAGGCGGAGTTTTAAGTCAAGGACCGGTCGGAAAAGATCCTCCGATCGCGTACACTTCAAGAGTTCTGAACTCAGCAGAATAAAATTATTCTACAATAGAAAAAAAATGTCTGGCTATTGTATATTGTACTAATTATTTTAGACCATATTTATACGGAAGAAAATTTACAATTATTACCGACCATAAACCTTTAGTATGGCTTAATTCAATTAAGGACCCGTCTTCCCGACTGTGGAAGTGGCGCACCAAACTATCAGAATATGAATTTGAAATCCAATACAAGAAAGGAACCCTTAATAGTAATGCAGACGCTTTATCAAAGAACCCTCCAATTGCCGCAAGCAATCCCCTTTCTATTCAAAACCCCTCTAACCCCTAACGAATCCTCAAATGAATCTTTGTTTTCTTACCAAACTGCACCCAGCAAACCACGCTGTAGTGACACTCGCGATAGTTCGCGCCCCGCGATAAGACCCTCACCAAACTAACCATTGATCGAAGATCCAGATGACAACGCCTTACCTTCACCCCCCGTAAATACGGAACACGCATTCCCATTCCCTCCAACAATCACCCAAGATTTTCAAACTGTTACGTCCTAGCGGACTCACCGCGCTCCAAAAATTTTACTTTTTCTTATTTTCTGCTTGCCATCTCCTAACCGAAAGAGGCAGACTCAGGGATCACGCATCCGCCATTAGTTTAACATTTGAATGGTTAGTTTACGAGTTATTAATTTGTTATTTAGGAACCTTGTCTTAA
>NW_022639742.1:30981-34123 GCF_010583005.1 Odontomachus brunneus | reverse complement strand
GAAGAACCAGCTATGGAAATAGTAATACCTTACAACGATAGTAATAGTGACACTAATAATGAACTCCAACTAGAAACTCGAAACATAGGATGGGACAATATATTTTCAAATTCAGAAGATGAACAGTCAGATAAAGAAATAATAGATGAAACAGAAAGTAGGGACGACGAAGAAATTTTTGAATCAAATTCCGTACCAATCAATACACCACGACCACAACCACTTCTTAAAATTAACGAAACCCGCGAACCACTTCTTTCACGCAATGACAATCAAGTAATATTTATAACTCTAGACGGAACCACATACGATAATGGTGCAAAAAACACCAGCAAGCCGAACGTCTTCCCAAATATGCAAACATTAATTTAGAAAGAGCAAAAGTAAATGCTTTTGGCACTAAAGTTCTAATATCACTTCCAATTAAGGTAGATAATCAAACGATTGTAGACTCGGACAATGTAAAAAATTGTATTAAATCCCTCCTAGATGTAATTTGAGAAATAAACCTTAAATCATTTAGCATGCGTAAGACAGATCGTTTCGATGATATTCCCTGGAGCTACATTCAAAAGCAATTCGTAAAACATTTCGAAGATAAAGACATTAATATAACAATCTGTAAAGGACTGATACAAATTCCCAGAGAAGAAAATAGACAAATGCTTATAGAGGAAAACCACTTGTCTGCAATAGGCGGACATAAAGGAGTTACGAAAACCTACAATAGATTAAAGACAAATTTCTCATGGCCCAACATGAAAAGAGATATTCAGAAATTTATTCAACAATGCAGGGAATGTCAATTAAAAAAATTAACACGAATCAAAGTAAAACAACCTATGATCATTACGGACACACCAGGAGCCACTTTCGATAAAATCTCATTAGGCATAATGGGACCTTTACCCGCAACTAATAAGGGAAATACACATATCCTGACAATCCATAATCTACTCACAAAATATTCGGTAGCAATCTCTCTGAAAGAAGTAAATTCGTTGGCAATAGCCGATGCCTTCACTAAAGATTTCATTTGCATCTACGGAGCTCCCAAGGCTCTCTTAACTGACCAAGGTTCCAATTTCCTAACTTCCTTAATGAGAAATCTCTCAAGAAAATTTGGCATTAAACAATATAAAATCACAGCCTACCATCCTCAGTCTCAAGGCTCAATCCAAAGATCACACCATTCGTTAATAGAGTATTTGAAAACACAAATTACGAAAGAAAACAATTGGGACGATTATTTAAGCCTAGCCATGTTCTCTTATAATACTAGCGTACACGAAAGCACCCAATACACCCCTTTCCAATTAATCTACGGACGAATACCTCGTCTTCCCTCATCACAGAAACTACTTGAAGAAAATTTAGAACCAACATACCAAGAATACCTCTCCGATTTATTCCAACACTTACAAGAAACCCAAGAAGAAGCTAGACAAAATCTAATTAAATCAAAGGAAAGAAATAAACATTACTACGATAAGCGCATTAACCCCGCAAATTTTAAAGAAGGAAACTTCGTATTCCTATTAAAAGAACCCGTTAAAGGAAAATTCCCAGACCAGTATACAGGACCATACAAAGTTTTAGAAATATTACCAAATAATAATATCACTATACAATATGGAAGAAGAACACGCACTGTACACATGGACAAGTTAAAGCTTTCACATATAGAACCAGGATGAACAAAACTAAACGACACCTCTGTTTCAGGATATTCCTGATTTTTAAACCACAGCCCGTGGAGACCGTCCGCATTTCACCTAACGTCACCAAACCGAGGTGCTTACGGACGGAAGGCTTCAAACACACTCCACAAACCTGCTTCTATGCAAACCTCTTGTTCTTAATTCCTCTACTAATACACTAATATTCTTTGAAAACTCAACATACCACTAAAAACTAAACCTCCTCTTAACAACGCTTCCATAATTCAAGATGAATAAGCTCGATGAAATATTAGCACAATATCCTAGTATGATGAACGTAAAATGCGTCATACTAGCTGGATATAAATAGCAAACCCAACCAGGGGCTCTATGTATAAAATGCTACATACGAAAATCTTGCCCACCCGGATTAAAATACGGGATATTTCATGGTTTCGCTCTTGGAGAGATAGAACAAGCCTATTGCTTGCTTTGTAATCGCGCACTAGCTGTAATCGAGCCTATAGTACTCTGTCTTCCCTGTTTCCACAGATATAATCAAGTCTTCGACACACTCAAAACTAAAGGATACAGAACAAATAAAATAACTTCCATGCTTTATAGCCATTTCACTAATCGTATTGTAAAATTTCACATTTCAGAACGTGCAGACCCAAAAGACCCGCACCCTACATCCACCCCCTCATAAAAAGATTTCCTGGCATCGAAAATGCTGGTGCACAACTGCTTTCGGTTATATAAGAGAAGGAGAATCACAGCATCCCTTATGCAGCGACTGCATGAATCGTTTAAATTTCCCTATTGAATACTGCCCTGCCTCTTGGCATGGAATAACCGAAGGAAACAAATTAATAATACCCTGTATCGGATGCAACACTAGCACCGCGCACACACAACCCATACGAGATTGTCAAAAATGCTATTCAGCTTATATAGAAGCAATTACTGAAATCAAAATTCACATGGGAATAGATCCCGCAAACATAAGTAATTTTATTTACGATCACAAAACTGAGGAAATAATCGAACTGTCCACTTGGACAGATGAGCAACCACAGGAAATTAATGTCCATATGCTAGATAACGAAGACCCATAAACTTTGTAATTTCACATTACTATTTTACATACTATACTCAAACATATTGCTATACTTCGTATATAAACTAATTCAAGCTGTAACCATTCTATTTACAATAATACATTATTACAATACTATCTACATATCTATTCATGATTGTTATACTCGATAATTGTAAAACGTCACTTCGACGTTAGCGTCACTATATTCTACGTACTCTATGTATTCAAAAATGAACAATATATAATATTCGTATAATCGCTCGAGTTTTTCCTCACCTTCCGGTGCAGGACGAGTGAGAATCTAGTCAATAACTTACTAAACTACTGCTAATCCCCGAATACAATGGGCGTAATAATAATAAAAAAAAAAAAAAAAAAT
>NW_022639742.1:26499-30888 GCF_010583005.1 Odontomachus brunneus | reverse complement strand
AAAAAAAAAAAAAAAAAAATATATATATATATATAAACATGTATGATAATATACATGTGTAGAGAAGATATATAGTAACAAATATAAACGATATTCTTAATATAATAGCTCTAGAATAGTATCAAAGCCTAGAATAAGTCATGCTAATACTATTTGGTTCACAGGAGTCAGCAACAACATGCTACTCAACGGCATCTTGTTGGTGACTCTCTCGCCCACTAATTCCTTATTGGGATATGATTGCGGAGGTCGACACCTCAACATAACATCTGTTTCGCTCCTCAATTCAGGAGACTGCAACCTGGACATTAAAACAACCAACGACACGAGCGTCTACGTCCAACTACTCCAATTATCAGAATACAACTACGCCGAGGTCACTCAGTGCAAAATCGAGGTGCAGCGCCATATCTATTATTGTGAAATGCATTCCCACATATCCATCGTAAGAGGCGGATACTCCAGCTACATAGACGACATAGGACGAAATCATTGCCTGCAGATGCATGAGACCGGAGCAGCCAATATCGGTCTCAATCGCGTCGATAAACACCTAATTAATACAACCAACGTCCGTAACCTGATAATGGCAGGAACCCTAACCGCCGACGGTAAATGTACCGGAGGGAAATATAATGACCCTTACGGCGACTGGGATAACGTTGTCGTCACGGCCATTGCAAAAATTACATTAAAATCTTCGTATGTACCCGTACATCTAAACAGTGGAAAAATCCATTTAAAATCTGGAACAACCTGCGAATTGAAAGAAGGACGATGCGTCGACCCTGACGATGGCTACACATTTTGGAACACCGTACCAGTAACGACGTGCGACTTCCATGGCTACGATGTCTTATATGAAGGATTTGCGAAGAAAATTAGAGACGACACCACGCAACATAATTCTCCCGTCGTCTATTCACTCGTCACTCAAGACATCACCTTCGCTCTCATGACAACTAAGGAGATCCCACTCTGCGGCTACACACTACAACGAACAGAACACCCAAAATTATTCATCGTGGAAACAACAAAAGGAAACGAACCAAAACACCGAAACGACATCTCGGTAGACAAACTCGATATCTTTAGTTACGTGAATTCAAAATTTGTCTACGTGGAAAAACATATGCGCACCCAAATGACGAACCTCTATCAGAACGTAGTTAAGCAGCGATGTGAGCTCGAGAAGAAAGTCATCAAAAACATCCTGTCTCTAGCGACTCTTCTACCTGACGAGTTTGCCTATAGACTTATGAAAGGACCCGGTTACATGGCGGTGAGCGCAGGAGAAACTATGCATGTTGTCCAATGCATTCCTGTTGAAGTCACCGTGCGACGTACCAAGGAGTGCTACATCGAACTTCCTATCACCCTGCGAAACGCTTCCTTATACCTTACTCCCAAGTCCCATATCATTACAAGAATAGGAACTCAAAGAGAGTGCTCGTACGAGTGTCACGTCCGCCGTGACTATGCTATCCCGTGTCACGTCCGCCGCGACCATGCTAATTTTATTTTTCTTTAAACCATACGAACGCCGACGCGAGCGCCACCTCGTTTGGTGGAAGATAAGTCACTGTGGGCCTTAAGCCCACCGACGCGAGCGCCACCTCGTTAGGTGGATAGTAAACTACTGCGGGCCTTAAGCCCGCCGACGCGAGCGCCACCTCGTTAGGTGGAACACAAACCATTTCCTATACCTCTCCTCCACCATGGGAAGCCATTCCCGCTCCGCGAGACCAGGTAGCTTTCCCGAACCCTCGAGACCCTTCCAGACCCTTCCCGAACAACCGAGAAACTTCCAGAATCTTCTGGAGACCTCTCGATCCTTCCGCTAAGAAAGACCCTTCCCACTACCTGAGGTCAGGTAACTTTCCCGAACCCTGGGATCCTCCCAGACTTTTCCAGAATCCTCAAGAACCTTCGAGACCTTTCCGGAAACGTCCAGATGTTTCCTTAACCCTTCCGGAGGAAACCCCTTCCTTAGATCCAAAGGGTTCATTAGGCGTTGCGCAACACGCAGCCAGCCAGTCTTAATCCGGGAGTCCTACAAGTCGGTTGTGCTACCGACTACGCGACGCGAACAGTGCACTCATCCCTATTCTTAGGATCCATACGTTAGTGCAAATCCTTCCAACTCCCACACTCTAAAAACACTCTACCATTTCTAATTAAATTACATTTAACCTTAGAATATTCTCGCATACTACATCTAGATTTAACGTTATAATATAAGAATTCGTGTTTAACCAACGTAAATGTACTATTACTATTATTATCACTATTACTATTTTAATGTTGCAAGTAAATTCGTATCGTAACAAGAACCTTCAATCTATATCAGTAATCTAACGATATATGTAACAATCAAGTAGAAATATAACTTTGTTAATTTAATATTTCATTCTGGGATATTTTTATTCTCGAACCTTCCTTAAACCCACGCGTCCGAAATTGTGCAACTAGTGAATCCAGTGATGCAATTCTGACCTGCGAGCGGACCCTCCGACATTTCGGGTTTAACCCTCCGGCCTCAGGTAACGAAACGCAAGGCAGGCACGGAGCCGTCTTTTGTGCTCGCCGTCTGTGCATCGTTCTCTGCGCCATTGTACTGTAATTTGCCGAGTAGCGACTAGAGCCGTACTTGTGCTCCCTACCGAATTACAGTTTCTGCCTTGCAACCCACTGAGCGGCGACTAGAGCCGTCCTTGCGCTCCCCGTTCAGAGTTACAAGTGCGGAGTCGCGTACGCGGTTGATATGATTAATTATCAAAATTGCATCTATGGCTAGGACACGCCGTGCCGGACGCAAGATCCAGTTGAGACGCTTATATAATCGACTATACGCGCCCGTACGCGCAAGTGATAACGCCTTAATTGGAATAGAATCCTCGTCATACTCCATTCCCCAACAGTCCTATCGCCTCACCAAGGTGGAGATACAATATCCGAACTTACCTCCACTCAATATTCCGGAAAGTGATCCGCGAAGGAAACGATACATGCAAATCCGGGCAGAGCTGCTGCACGCACACTACGGAAGCACCACACCCAACCACTGGGACCAGACACCTGAAGTAATCACTCTGGAGTAATCACTCTTCCCCCTAGCTGCCTCTGTTTAGCCAGGTGTACGCAACGTCGGTAAGTCCAATCACGTTATCATTCTTATATCCGCGCGCCATCTTCAATAACACGAAGTCGGTAATACGAAGTCTGTAATACGAAGTCGGAAATACGAAGTCGGTAATACGAAGTCGGTAATACGAAGTCGATAATACAAAGTCGGTAATCCGAAGTCGGTAATACGAAGTCGGTAATACGAAGTCGGTAACTCAAAGAAGTTAACTCGAAGTCGGTAATAGAACCAGATAGCCAAATAGAATACGATCGGGATCCTTAGATCGCGTATTCCCCGGGTAGAGCCACGCAGTTCAGCGACCCGAAAACCAAGCGATCGTGCCCCCGCTCCAGGGCCCGAGCACTGTTGCACCGCCACAGCCGCGGCCGAGCGGGGACTTAACACGAGCTGCCCACTCTCTACCGTATAGAAGATACTTGGATCCAGCTGACACCGGATCCTCATGTACGCCAAATTGCACACCAACAACTCCAACCACTAACCAAAATTTCCTGGAGATACCTGACACCCGGTTCCTTAGCCACAAGCGGAATATACAGCCAAGAAGACATTAACAAACTACGCGACCACATCATGTTCCCGGGCGAAAAACCAGCTTTACTAAATTCAGTTGCCAGAGGCATCACCGGTTATTCACACGGTGACGGCACCATCTCCATGTACAATTTAATGGACGAAGACACTCTCAATAAAATCGCCCAGAGCACAGCCTCCAAACTCTGGGGCGGCTTTGTTACATTTGGTTCAGCAACAACAGGAGTACTTGGAATTTTCATAATAATCAGAGTAATCAAAATTATTATAGATACTGCTGTTGTGCCCCAGGGTGGTGAGACACGTCGAGTAGATTCGGGATCGGTGGGTCGGGGATGCAAAGGCGTAGTGATGTAGTTTGGCAAATAAATTTAATGCACCTTTTTAAACGAACTTCCCGAGTTCTTATTACTTAATACAATTTGACGGTCGCGTAAATTGCTGTCGCAGAACCGGAGGAGCAATAGCCCTGTTTGGCGTTCTTCTCTGGTCCTTTTATAATCTATAATTAGGTCGTAGACGGGGGTGTTTGGACAACTGTAAAGTTGTTACATTTACTGCTGACCTGTCCCCAATATGTTGCGATATATTTTCAAGGCGACGCTTAGCGTAGCACTTGCGCAATCATAATAGTGTTGTAGCGCTGTCGAAGCGGTTTCTTACGAAACGTTTCGGCAACGCTAAGAATAATACTAACGATTATAACA
>NW_022639742.1:18569-22574 GCF_010583005.1 Odontomachus brunneus | reverse complement strand
TTGTTGTGCCCCAGGGTGGTGAGACACGTCGAGTAGATTCGGGATCGGTGGGTCGGGGATGCAAAGGCGTAGTGATGTAGTTTGGCAAATAAATTTAATGCACCTTTTTAAACGAACTTCCCGAGTTCTTATTACTTAATACAATTTGACGGTCGCGTAAATTGCTGTCGCAGAACCGGAGGAGCAATAGCCCTGTTTGGCGTTCTTCTCTGGTCCTTTTATAATCTATAATTAGGTCGTAGACGGGGGTGTTTGGACAACTGTAAAGTTGTTACATTTACTGCTGACCTGTCCCCAATATGTTGCGATATATTTTCAAGGCGACGCTTAGCGTAGCACTTGCGCAATCATAATAGTGTTGTAGCGCTGTCGAAGCGGTTTCTTACGAAACGTTTCGGCAACGCTAAGAATAATACTAACGATTATAACACTGCCATCCATGGATATGCCCTACACACTGTCTACGGCTGCGGCCTGCAACTCATTGGAGCTGTGTGGAGTTCGCTCACCCACTTACTCCTTCACCTCGCGCATTGAACACAACAGCAAGGAAAAAGAGACAACCACGACCAACAGGACAACGGAGAAGAATTACAAGCTGTTTCAACGCACCCAACCACTACGAACGATGGACAGACAGCACACACAGCGCCCAGTCCTCTTAGAATAACCATACAACCCTCGCAGACCGTCTCTTTTAAAGAATTAAACGAGAGAATCTCAGAGTTAGAACAAATCCCTCCGAAAACATCGGAATTTGTCTTAAAAAGGGGGGAGGTGTAACGTCCCAGCCCCAGAAAACTTTAATTTACGCGATCATCACGATACATAAACTCCACGATAACTAGAGGCCGATTTGTGTTGATCTGATACATAGAACGTCGTATGAACCAGATAGTACGCTTAAACTCTTCGAAGCGCTATATGAGAAGTCATGATATCAGTAGATAAGGACGGAATATATTTTAGGCAAATTGATTCGCAGTAGGAAATTATAAAGAATTCAAAAGGTACGACAAAAATAACAATCCAAAGTCCATGATATCATAAGCTCTCATAGAATAAACTCTAATTAATTATTATAAGTTTTATTTTAGTCAAAAGCAAGGAATGTTACTAATTCACTCGTCAAAAACGGCCAAGGATAAAAATCAGATTATTATGCAAAGGAAGTATTCATACAACCACTCAAAAGGCCATACATGACGAAGGAATTGGTAGGAAATTCAAATAATATAGAATATTCGCATAGCGAACTCGCTTGGACACGAACAAACGCGTTCAGCATGATATCATCGCGTCGCTGCATCGCGCTACCGTGCATCACGTCACCCAGCCACCCGCACGCAGTACCGAGAAGCTGAAGAGCGGTGGAATCCCTTTGGAAAAGACCGACTCGGGGCCACACCATGTGTAACGTCCTTCGCGACCGCTCAGACACAAAAAACGTTATGTTCTCGTTTTTTGTTTCAGGCCTGCCTGCATACACCGACAATAGCCTGGGCTGGTAGAGAACCGTGCATCGAGAGGAAGTAACTCATTCGTGTCGTGAATTCGTGTAAAAATAATGTGATTTTATGTTACTCTTCTAATATATAAAAAATAAAATTCAGAGACTTGATAGCAAAACTTGAATTAATAATTGACACTCTTATAGTAATTGTATTATTGAATAGAAATTTTAATATGTAAAATGTTGTTAATTAGACAGAAATAAAGGATCGAAATTATAATAAGGAAAAAGGGAATATTGTACTTGGGTTATGGATGAATAAAAGTTGATGCGTTAATTGACAGTTATTTCATTGAGAAATTCTATATAAAAAATGTATTTTATTGGAATTTAATCATCATTGGTAAGTACATTCGTTAAGGCTTGTACTACAGCTCGCTCATTGCTATTTAGGTCGTTTTCAGATTTAATTTCGGATACCAGGACTTCTTGGTCTTTTGATTTTAATTTTAAATATTCTGGTACTTCTTCGGTTGCTTGTGGCGTCGGCGCGACGGGCCGCGATGGCAGTGGTCGTAGCGACGCGCGGATTTCGATAAAATAATTTCCTGAATTAATTACGAAATACCCTCTTTCTGTAGGGTTCGGTGAGCAGGGTGTTATAGACACGGGTACGCCTTGTTCTGTAGTACGTGCAAACCACCTTTGTAGGCGCTCTCTATATTTTCTGCCACTTCGTTTCGGCATCTATTTATTTGAATGAAATTTAAATCTATGTCGTTAATTGATTTCAATGAATAAATTCCATAAGAGTGATTTCAGATAGGTAATATTTGGTATGAAGCAGGAAGGTATCTCTGGTCTCGTGATCCTTAATCGATAAGGTCCTATTCGTCAGGGCCTGTCAGAGTCTCGTTCGGATCTCGACCGACTCGCTAGCCAGGAAATCCTCACGCGATACTCTACAAATCGCTGTGTCTTAATTAAGTCCTGGAGTACGCTGTGATTTACTACCATGGACTGTCAGAGCTCGATCTTAAAAAGCAAAAGCGACCAGGAGCGATTTTATGCTACCAGGTAATTTAGCGCAACTCTAGTGCCGCCTAAGGCGCCGCAGCTCTGCAGGACTGTGTGTGTAATAGGCGCTCTACAAGCAGTTCTGTCCGCAGTACCTAGAGACCAAAGGAGAAGCTCGAGGAGGTTCAGGATAAAAGGTAATAAAGTCGCCCTTATGGTAACCCGATATGGGACCTTCTGGTCTGTACTAAAGAGTCAGCGAGACAAATTGTTACATTTATGTGGTTTATCTTTATTAAATGGTTGTAGGCAACGTATTGCCGATTGATTATAAAATTCGTGTAACGAGATAAAAATTATTTTATATTGGCAGTGAAGGGCCAACTAGACTTTTTGGTATAAAAACATTTAACATAATATTTAATATAATAGTGTGGTTGTATGCAGTAGACTTACGGTTATTTTATAGTAGAATGGCGTGTGTAGATCTTATCGTTATTCGCCAGGACACGCTCGCAAGTGGTTCACATGGTTAGCTGGTCGTCAAAAAAAAATGCCCGGACGGTGGCCTTAAAGTAGCAGGCGAAGGGCGGTGTGGAAGTTGAGTAACTCGGCGTCGTCCCCGTTATAGTGTGGTACACTCGTGTATTTATGCAGATAATCTCCCGAACAAATGCTTCGATGCAACGGGCCGGCGAGATGATTTAATACAGAGATAGAAATATGTATGTTTACGTGTAAGTGTATAGGAACGTGCGCCTACGTAACGGGTGTGCGTTTTACAATTTCCCGTGCGAATATCGAGTTGGTGTTGCGTGTGAATATTGAAGAAAATTGTCACTGAACTCTTAAAATTATGTGTGTCTGTACGTGAAAATTCTATTTAGTATTTTCGAATGTGAATTACGTAAAGATTATCAGAAAAATATTAAGGAACTGTCATATGTCTGCCGCAGAATATTCAGTGTAATACTGTGTCGAAGAATTATAAAAGAATTAATGTGAAACTGTTGTAAAGTTATAGGTAATTCTTTGTATTTCTAAAATTATATTTAACACTGCGAAAATTGTGTGGAGTGTCACTAAAATTATGAGTCGTACTCTGCGTGTGAAATTATAAGAAAAGCTGCGCGAAAATTATATTTAACACTGCGAAAATTGTGTGGAGTGTCACTAAAATTATGAGTCGTACTCTGCGTGTGAAATTATAAGAAAAGCTGCGCGAAAATTATATTTAACACTGCGAAAATTGTGTGGAGTGTCACTAAAATTATGAGTCGTACTCTGCGTGTGAAATTATAAGAAAAGCTGCGCGAAAATTATATTTAACACTGCGAAAATTGTGTGGAGTGTCACTAAAATTATGAGTCGTACTCTGCGTGTGAAATTATAAGAAAAGCTGCGCGAAAATTATATTTAACACTGCGAAAATTGTATGAAGCACTGCGCCAAAATTACGTGTGTGTCGTAAGGAAAAAATGTTGAAGAACTACTGCGCAAAATTATATGTGTTACTGTCTGGAAAAAATGTTGAA
>NW_022639742.1:18057-18559 GCF_010583005.1 Odontomachus brunneus | reverse complement strand
ATTACAAGAAAAGACTGTCGCAAAAATTATGTGTGTGTGTCTGGAAAAATGTCGAGTAACTACTGACAAAGTTACGAGTAGTACTGTGCGTCAAGAAAAGACTGTCGCGAAACTATATGTGGTGTGTAAGAAAAATGTCGAGGAACTTCGCTCGCGCGCTCCGGGAGCATGGTTTATATAGGGCTCCGGTGGTTGCTTCGCTCAAGTCCGGTGGCTTCCGACGGCGGTCGGGCTGCATCGCCGAATTTCAGGGTGGCATGGTGGTCCCGAGTCGGCCTCTATCAAAGGGATTCCACTGTTCTTCAGCTTCCTGGTACTGCATGCGGGTGGCTGAATGACGTGATGCACCGTGGCGTGATGCATGGTGATATGATGATGTCATGCCAGGCGTGTTTGATCGTGTCCATGCGAGTCGCTACGCGTTTATTCTATATTATCTTAATTATATTAACAATTCCGCTGTTACGTATGGCCTTCACAGTTCCTTATTAATAATGTTTTA
>NW_022639742.1:17786-18047 GCF_010583005.1 Odontomachus brunneus | reverse complement strand
TTCATCAAAGGGATTCCACTGCTCTTCAGCTTCCTGGTACTGCATGCGGGTGGCTGAATGACGTGATGCACCGTGGCGTGATGCATGGTGATATGATGATGTCATGCCAGGCGTGTTTGATCGTGTCCATGCGAGTCGCTACGCGTTTATTCTATATTATCTTAATTATATGAACAATTCCGCTGTTACGTATGGCCTTCACAGTTCCTTATTAATAATGTTTTACTATACTAAGATGCCTTTGCTTGCATCGCCAATATT
>NW_022639742.1:16545-16996 GCF_010583005.1 Odontomachus brunneus | reverse complement strand
GGGATGCATTGGACAACGTGCATGGCCTCTCCAGCGGTCACTGCCATGTAGCCAGGCCCTTTCATGAGTCTGTAAGCAAATTCATCTGGTAAAAGAGTTGCCAAAGACAGAATATTTTCGATAACCTTTTTCTCAAATTCACAGCGCTGCTTAATTACGTTTTGATATAAATTTGTCATTTGAGTGCGTATATGTTTTTCTACGTAAACGAATTTTGAGTTTACATAGTTGAAAATGTCCAGATTGTCGACGGAAATGTCACCTCGGGGTTTCGGTTCGTTCCCTTTTGTCGTTTCTACAATGAATAATTTAGGATGTTCTGTGCGCTGTAATATATAACCGCAAATTGGGGTTTCTTTTGTAGTCATAAGGGCAAAGGTAATGTCACGGGAAATGAGGGAGAAAACGGTGGGTGACGTTGTTTGTGTGGTATCTTCTTTGATTTTCTTTA
>NW_022639742.1:16452-16535 GCF_010583005.1 Odontomachus brunneus | reverse complement strand
ATGTAGGCTGCATCCGTATACGGTGTGTAAAGCGTACCCATGGATGGCAGGATCTATAATGATTTTAATTACTCGGATTATTA
>NW_022639742.1:15876-16283 GCF_010583005.1 Odontomachus brunneus | reverse complement strand
AACTCGCAAGTGGTTCCGGACTTCAAGTGGATCTTTCCGCTGTTTAGGTGTACTGGTACGTACGATGATTTCAGTGTGATTTTTGCGATGGCCATTACGACTACGTCGTCGAAGTTGCCGTATGGGTCGTTATATTTTCCTCCTGTACATTTTCCGTCAACATTTACTGTTCCTTCCATTATCAACTCACGGATGTTAGTGGTGTTGACTAAGAGTTTGGTTACTTGGTTGAAACCGACATTACCGACTCCAGTCTCATGCATTTGTATACAGTGGCTTCGCCCTACATTGTCTAGATAAGTAGAACATCCGCCCCTCACGATGGATATGTGAGAGTGCATACCGCAATAATAAATGTGGCGTTGAACTTCCACTTTGCATTGGATGACTTCAGCATAGTTGTATTC
>NW_022639742.1:15066-15853 GCF_010583005.1 Odontomachus brunneus | reverse complement strand
ATACAGTGGCTTCGTCCTACATTGTCTAGATAAGTAGAATATCCGCCCCTCACGATGGATACGTGAGAGTGCATACCGCAATAATAAATGTGGCGTTGAACTTCCACTTTGCATTGGATGACTTCAGCATAGTTGTATTCCGACAGTTGGAGGAGTTGAATGTAGATACTGGTGTCGTTGGTTGTTTTGATGTCAAGGTCGCAGTCTCCGGAATTGAGGAATGAAACGGATGTTATATTGAGGTGTCGACCTCCGTAGTCAAAGCCCAATAATGAGTTAGCAGGCGAGAGAGCCAGCAGCAAGATGCCCACGAGTAGCATGTTGTTGTTGACTCCTGCAAAGTAGCATAATTTATAACTTATCCTAAAATTTTAATGTATTCTATGCTATTAAAAAAAAAAGAAATAAAATTATTATTATTATTTGTTGTGTTTTTTTTTCGTTTTCTCTCTCCTTTGTTCCGCCCCTTGTAGTCGGGGATTAGCATTATTTTATGAAGATTCGGACGGCCAGGATAAGAATATTATTTTCCATTATAAAATGTAGCACGATGTAACAGTATGGTAAGTAAAGCGGTGTTTATAGTCCGTCATTAAGTTTTATGTAGCGCCATCAGATTTTTAGTCACCAGATATTTACGTAATGGAGTGTCGGGTTTAATGGTGGGTTTAGTGTAAGAGTGTTTTTACTATCTATCTATATTAAGAGTATATATATATAAGAATTAAATGTAATAGGTAACTGTCTTTCCTATTTTATATAATCTATTCCATATTTTAATTATAAC
>NW_022639742.1:8570-14410 GCF_010583005.1 Odontomachus brunneus | reverse complement strand
CCGAAGCATCCATGTCCGGTGAGTACCTGCGTTGTCCGGAAGGACAGCTCTCCGCGGGCCCTGTCTACCCACTCTTGTAGACAGGGCCGGATGGCCTCGGCGACCCTCATTCCCGAGTGGCCCGTCGCCTCCTCCAGGTGGATGCCCCACCTTAGGAGGAGGCGTTGACGGGCCTGCACTCTCGCATTACCTATGGCCCCGGCCAGGTGTTCGTGGTCTCCTCCGGCACGGAGCTCCTTGACACGCCGATAGTTCTCGGCGTGCATTTGTGCAAGGAGCTCCAGCGGGGGGAGACCGGCCAGGGCCGTGGCGGCCATATGCGACGCCGTCCTATAGGCCCGGGCGAGGCGAATGGCGACCCACCGCTGAGCGCGGTGTCCCAGCGCAGTAATGCGCCGGTTGGTCGCCATCGCACTCGCCCAGACCGGGGCCCCATACAGGGCCATGGACTGGACGACGCCGGCATACAGCCGCCGTGCCTTCCTCTTAGGGCCGCCGAGATTGGGCAGGAGGCCACCTAACATGTTGGCCACCCTGCCCAACTTGGGGGCCAGAAGCTCAAAGTGCTTCTGGAACCCCCATTTACCATCCAAGACGAGTCCCAAATATTTCACTGTGGGACCCGTCTTCACGGAGACACCGTCTATCCGGACCCGGGCCTCCGGTGGTCCCCTCCTCCTGTCATGAAAGAACATGAGTTCAGTCTTGAGGGGAGCCACCTTGAGGCCCATCCTTTTCAGGGAGCCTATCACCTGGTCTACCGCCCGTCGTCCCTTTTCCAGGGCGCTCCTCCAGCCCCTGCCCCCGGCCAGCACCATCGTGTCGTCTGCGTAGCAGACGACACTGCAGCCGGGGGGAAGGGCAAGACGGAGGACTTGGTCATACGCGATGTTCCATAATAGGGGTCCTAATACGGACCCCTGGGGAACACCGCGGTATACCACCCTTCCGCACTGGAGTTCCGCTTTGTTCCGGAACTCCAGTCTTCTATCCCGGAAGTAGTCCCTAATAATTGAGACCAGGTGGGGGGGGACCCTGAAATGGGCCAAACCCGCCTCCACCTGGTCCCAAGGGAGGGAGTTGAAAGCGTTGGCGATGTCCAAGGACACCGCCAACACAACTCCCCCCCTCCTCACTACGGCCTCCGAGAGGGACCGGACGCGTAGTATCGCGTCCACACTCGACCGTCCCTCCCGGAAGCCGTATTGCTCTGAGCTGAGCGTTGGACTACTCCGGGATAGGTGCCGGACGAGGCGGGCGTGTATTATTCTTTCGAATAGTTTGCCCGCCTCGTCCAGTAGGCATATCGGCCTAAATGCGGAAGGGCTGTCCTCCGACTTGCCCCCCTTTTTGAAGAGGACCAAATTGGCCCTCTTCCAGGGGCTGGGGAACACCCCGGTCCTCAAACAGGAGGTGAAGAGCCGCATTGTGCGGCTCTTCACCTCCCCCTCCCTCATCGCCAAGGCCCATGCTGTGCCCGGGATGCCGTCGGGGCCCGGCGCCCTTTTCTTGGCGCCGAGCCTCTTGACGGCTCTGTCGATCTCCACCTCGGTGACCCCGACCGACTCGTCCTCCCCGTCCGTGGGGGGGCCCTCGTAGGGGGGAATACATGCTTCCCCCCATGGAAAGAGGGCCCCCACCACTTCGTCTAGGAAGTCGGGGTCCAGGGACGCCGTAGGAGGGGGCGCCCAGTTGCGCAAGCGCCTCATCACAATGTGATACGGGCGCCCCCATGGGTCCCTGTCGATGGTGGAGACCAACTCATCCCAGGCACGGGCCTTGGCCGCAAAGATGGCCGCCTTGAGGGCGCCGCGTTTTTCGCGGTACGCCCCCGCGGCGGCCATCCCACTCACACCATTCCTTCCCCGCCGGTCCATTTCGCGCCTGGCTTGGCCGGCGGAGCGCCGAAGTTCGGCAATCTCCGCCGACCACCAGTACATGGACCGGCGGGGGTGCGGCCGGGTTCGGGGCATGGCGGCGTCACACGCCGCTGTCATTATGCCCACGAGCCCGGCCGCCTCAGCCTCAATGGCGGCCCGGGTCCCCGATGTGGGGCCCGGGTCCGCCCAAGTGGCCGCCATTAAGGCGGCCGCCATCCTGTCGCGGTCGAGCTTTCGGAGGGCCCATTTTGCTGGTCGGGCGCCCCCCTGGCCACGTCTCCGGAGCACCTCCTCCGGGGTGGCGACCAGTCGGACCACTATGTATCGGTGGTCCGATAGGTTTTCACCTCTGGTCACCACCCGCCAATCCTGTATTAGTCGGGCCGCCTGGGGAGACGCTAATGTGACGTCGATCACTGATCTCCCCCGCGGCCCGACAAAGGTGCTCCTCCGGCCTCTGTTTATGACACAGAGGCCGTGAGACGCGACCCACTCTTCCATAACCTCGCCCCTTCGGCACCTTACCGAGGACCCCCACAACGCCGATTTGGCGTTGAGGTCCCCGGCTACCAGTACCGGCCTGTGGGGGCGCCTCGACATGAGGCACCCCAGCCGGTCCAAAAGGTGCTCGAAGTGAGCGAGGTCCCACGATGGTGGGGCGTAGACCCCGACCACGTCTAGGGCCCCCCACTCGACCGCGACGTATCCTCCCCCCCTCTCCACCAGGGAGATTGGGGGGGAGGTCTCCCTCTCCTCTCTATAGATCGCCACCGAGCATTTTCCACTCCGCCCCGCAACGTCACCCATTATGGCAGGGTGACTCCCGGGGACGGAGTGGGGCTCGGAGGCGATCCCCAATCCGCAACCGCGCTCGCGGAGGGACTGCATGAACAGTTCCTGTGCTCCGCGAGCGCGGTTGAGATTCGCCTGGAGGAGGCGGGTAGCCATTACGGCTTACCTCCGCTCTCCTCCAGGCCCTCCCTTAGTCTCCCCGCGGGAGAGGGACCCTCTTTTGGGTTTCCCTCTTCCCGCGGGACCTCTCCCTTGCCGGCCCCAGCCCCCCGCAGCTTTCTCTGCTCCTTGGGTGCAGAGCCCGCGGTAGGGACTGGGGTCTCGGGTAGCGGAGCCCCTCCCTCTAGTTGAGGGGGGGGCTCCTTCTCCTTCCCGGGGGGAGGGGTGGGAGGGGTGTTGGAGGCTTTGCGCCTCCTCCTCCCACTCTTCCCCCCCTTGCCCCGCTTAGCCATGTGGCACGCGGGGCCTCCTACTCTGTGGCCACAGGGCCGCCCGGCGTCACGACACACCGGGCATGTCGCCGGTGCATCGCACGCCGCGGCCCTGTGGCCGGCCGAACCGCAGTGGTAACAGAGCCCACTGCGGTCGGCCTTGCTTTTACATAGGGCCCTGACGTGCCCCCACTCCAGGCATTTGAAGCACTGGAGGGGGCGCTTCGTCAGGGCCTCTACTCGGACGGAGGACCACCCGACCTTGATTCGTCCTCCGCCCGCAACCTTCCGTGCGGCCGAAAGGGGACACTGCACCCATATCGTCCCCATTCGGTCCGCACCCGGGCGAATAGCCCCGGCCTTAATCTCGCCGGGCCCGCAGCCCCCGGCGACCGCCACCGCGGAGATTACGTCCTCCGCAGTGACCGAGTCGTCGAGATCGCGGACCCGGATCTCGGCCCTCTTCGAGGGACGCGCAATTTGCACGTCCCTCGTGTCAGTGAAGAGGGCCGACATTCTTTTGGCCAGGGCATCCGCCCTGACCTGTCCCTCGGGACCGGGGATCTCGAGGACCAGCGCGCCTGTAGCGGCCCTCCTGGTCCTGAGATCCCCGATCCCCAACTCGCCTAGATCGATCTGGCCCCTCGCCCGCCGCATAACCTCGGCGTAGCTGCCCGAGGGGCAGCTCACCGTAACGGCGGCGGTGCGAGGAGCCTTAGGGAGGGCAGGCTTGCTCCCGCCCCCCCCATCCCGCGTCTTCGTAGCGCCCCCCCTGTCCGCAGCTCCCTTCGGGGGCCCCGGCTTCCGGGGGGCGGGTAGGGGGGCCTGTTTGCCCCCCCCTTCACTCTTTCTCTCCCTCCTCCCAACCACTCGGGCCCAGGTGGTTTCGGGCTCGGTGGCGGAGGAGGGAGGTTCGGCTCCCCTCGCCGGCCGCACACGCGCTACCCGGCTTGGGGGGGGCGGCCTGGCCCCCCCGCAAGTGCAGGCACATCTGCAGGGGGCGGCCTTCCCACCCACATGGGGTGACTGTTCGCCCGCGCCGCTCTCCCTCCCTTTCGTGTTCCGCCGCTTGTCCTCCCCCGCCGCCCCAGGCCGCTTGGCCCCGGCGGGGGTATAGGTTGCGGAGGACTTGGCCGTGGAGGGAGGGTGGGCCTGTTCCGCGCGGCTCCCTCCCCCCCCTGTCCTTCGTCCCACATTCTGAGGCCACGCGGGCCGCCCCCCGGGTGTGGTCCCGGGGATGACGGCCCCCATGGCCTCCATTAGCCGGGGAACTAGGGCCACGATGAGGGCCTCCAGCTCCCCGCCGCTCAAACCCGCGACCGCAGGGGGCGCATCCTCATTCGGGGGGAGATGCGCCCCCCCCGCGGCCCCCTGCGATCGCCCACCAATAGCACGACGGGCTGCGGGGATCGCCCCCACACCCGTTGTGACTACTACTGTGGCCTTCTTTTTTTTCTTTTTTTTCTTTTTTCCTCCCTTTGCAGGGAGGGGTTGAGTTCCCCCCCAATAGGACCAGAGCGGGCCTGGAGAGGGGGGGGGCCCCTTGAGGTAGAGTGCCCTCCCTAATGTCCCTGGCCACCTCCTCCCGGCACTGTCTCCCGATCCTCTCGTCTTCAAGTGTCGGGAGAAGTGGCAGGGCGGACCCGGCGTCCCCCACCGTTGTCCCTTCCTCTTCGCTGGAGGCGGACAGGGGGCGTCGGGCCACCCTCTTCTTCTTTTTTTTGTAAGTGGGCTGGGAGGGGAGCGGGAATTCCTCGCCCGCGTCCTCCACCCTCTTCCTCTTTCTATCGGCGGACGATTCCCGGGAAGTGCGGTCCGTCCGCCGCTCCACCTCCATTGTTGAAGGCTCTGGCTCTTCGATCTCCATCCTGGAGATCGTAGTTGGTAGACTGGGGGGCCGGATGCTCGGGCCCTCTCCAGTTCGTTGCCGAGGCGGTCGACCTCTAGCCGAAGCAGAGCGCCCTCGATCCTTAGGCGCTCCATCTCGGCCGAGGCTGCCTCTTGCTCCTTTCTGGCAGCCTCACTCTGCTCGGAGCCACCGACTATCTCGATCCTCCGAGCGAGAGTGAGGCTGCATGCGGCCAGGGTGGCCGTGGCGTCCCAAAGGGCCCCCCTATACGGTCCCTTTAAGTTTTTAGACCGCTCCGCGACCTTTTTTACCTCGTCGATGGCCCTTATGGCCATCGACGAGACCTCTGCGGTCTGTTTAGACCGCAGGTCGCGGAGGATCCTCCCCTCCTCCTCCTGCGTTTGGAGGGCCCTTTTCGACTGCGGGCGGATATTATGGTCCTTGACCACCTCCACGCCCGCAATCGCGTCGCGCTCCTCCTTATCCCTCTTCCTGTATTCGAGTGCGGCCGCCGTGTGGTCCCCCGGCTGGGAGCGCACGACGGGCCGCCCCCGTCCATCCTTCTTAGCAAACCTTATGGTGTTCTCGGGGGAGGCCGACCGCGAACTAACATCGCCGTCGCCGCTCCCCGCGCCAAGGCTGCCATCCCTATTGCTGCGGGGGCGCGACGAGGCCGACGACGACCTCGTGCGACACCCCGCTCTCTCGGTGGGGCGTTCCCTCGCCCCAAAACCGTCAGTGCGGCCATGGTTGGCCACCTCCCTCCCGGCCAAGCTGGTGGACGGCTCGGCATTGGGCGTGTCTCGCCCATCGGAGAGTGAGGCATATGCCTCCACCTCCTCTTCCTCTCCTCCCACTACTTCATCTGTTTTTTTGTGTGAAATTGAT
>NW_022639742.1:7267-8560 GCF_010583005.1 Odontomachus brunneus | reverse complement strand
GAGGAACTAATTACCCCCCAGGCGGAGCCCCACGCCTGGGTTCGGGCTTAATACACCCGGGGTGCGCCAGGTGCCCCGGGGTGGACCGCTCGCGACCGGCTAACCCGCCGGCCACTCATCCCCTCGCCGCGGCTCCCAAACTTAGGATTGGGGGGGTTTTTTATAGAGGTCCCCGTCCTCGCGGCCCAGGCGTTTAAGCCAAGGCCCTCGCTCCCCCGGAGAATCGTCATAGACATGACATAACGACCCCCAGGGGTTTACGATATGGACAGGTCCGACAGTTGCCGGACCTGCGCTGTAGGGGTCCTGGCAAATACCACGCAGACCCCTAATGCTCCCCGTGCGCAGCTGCCCACACGAGGGGGCCCTCACGGCCAGTCACGTCGCGTGCGATCGTGACCAGGAGGAGTCGCAGGGTTGCCGGGGTGCGGCACCTCTCCACTCAATGTGGGGAGGGCCAATGTACCGGTCCCTGCGACCCCCCCTCCCGTCCCGCCGACCCGGAGTAACCTCCGGGAAAATCCGACGGGAAGGTCGTCCCAGGGTGCGCGACCCAGGCCTCGGAATATGTCCGAGCGGCCCGCGCACCCCTCCACCCCCCGGGTTGTCGGATACTTCCGACGTGCCATCCCGGGTGTGGGTTCCTCTCCCCACCCTACCCGGGCCGAGGCCCGAGTAGGGACGGATCGAGGGTGTCCCACACTTCAGCTGCCAGTCCGGCGTGCAATGCCTACTCGTGTGGGACCTTCTCCTGTTACCCCGAGACGAGAACTACCCGCCCCGGGGCGGAGGTCCCCCCAACCCCGTCCCCAAGACTGGTGGTGGAGCAAGCCCCACCTAACGGCCCCAGCCAGCCGGGCGATTGGAGTCAGGGCCGCCTACCCCTACCGGCGATTGGGCCCATCGGCCCTAAGGGAGTCACCGGGCTCCCCTGCAGTGGAGGGATTTGCATCCCTCTCTAGCAACCGCGGGGCTGCAGCCCACCGCGGTCCGGTTTTCTGTGGGGGTTTTCCTTCCCCGTTGCCGCCGTTCGCCAGCGATCCTCAGGTAGGGGCCTCCCTTTCGGCCGAAGCCGAAAGGTACTGCCGCCGAGCCTTCATCGGATCGCCGGTACCCCTCCACCACGGTAAGGTGGCGGCATGGAGGGGAACTGTGTCTTTCCTATTCTATGTAATTTATTCTAACATTTTAATTATGACCTAAGTTATTAAATGGAAAGTTATTATTATATGTTTTTGGTATATACATTTTTATTATTATTATTTTTGTTTGGGTTTTCTTATTTTTGTTCTT
>NW_022639742.1:4602-7257 GCF_010583005.1 Odontomachus brunneus | reverse complement strand
TGGTGGAGCAAGCCCCACCTAACGGCCCCAGCCAGCCGGGCGATTGGAGTCAGGGCCGCCTACCCCTACCGGCGATTGGGCCCATCGGCCCTAAGGGAGTCACCGGGCTCCCCTGCAGTGGAGGGATTTGCATCCCTCTCTAGCAACCGCGGGGCTGCAGCCCACCGCGGTCCGGTTTTCTGTGGGGGTTTTCCTTCCCCGTTGCCGCCGTTCGCCAGCGATCTTCAGGTAGAGGCCTCCCTTTCGGCCGAAGCCGAAAGGTACTGCCGCCGAGCCTTCATCGGATCGCCGGTACCCCTCCACCACGGTAAGGTGGCGGCATGGAGGGGAACTGTGTCTTTCCTATTCTATGTAATTTATTCTACCATTTTAATTATGACCTAAGTTATTAAATGGAAAGTTATTATTATATGTTTTTGGTATATATATTTTTATTATTATTTTTTTGTTTGGGTTTTCTTATTTTTGTTCTGCCCCTTGTAGTCGGGGATTAGTATTGACTCATCGAACTAGAACTGCTGAGAAAAGAATATTATATCTTCGTTATAGGATATAGTATGATATAATGATACTGAGAGTGGATCGATGTTTTATAATTATTAAGTCGTCCTCACTAGATTTTTATATGTAATATGGTGTTGGGTTTAATGGTGGCTTAATGTAAGAGTGTTCTTACTATCTAAATATAAGATATGGATACATGTATATGTAGGAATTAAAATGTAGTAGGCAACTATGTTTTTTCAATGCCACCAGATTTTTTATATAAGGCTATATAATGTAAGGCTAGTGATGGCGTGGTATAAGAGTGGCTTATTATTTAAGTGTATAATGTGAATATGTGAGGGTTAAAATATAATAGATAATTGCGTTTTTCTTATTCTATGTTATCAAGAAGTGTAGTATTAATATGGGGTGTGTTATCGGGTAACAAGGTTAATTCTACAATGTCGTTTTTCTTATGGTTGAAAATTAAAGCGTCGATATTGGCTGGATTTATTCCTGCCTCGTGTCTTATAAGCGTGATTAATTCTATATACGTAGAGTAACATTTAAAGCATTCGTTTATTGGCCGATTTTCGGCAGTGTTTGTGCCGCATCTGATGCATGGCATAATTAGGAGTTCATGGCCTACGAAGCCATGCCATCCGGCAATGGCATATTCAATGGGGTAGTCTAAATTGAAAACGCAGGTAACGCATAAAGCTCTGTCTGATTCGCTCTGAGTAATGTATCCTAACGCGATGGAACAATGGGCTGTGTCGAGCCCTGGGAACGCTTTAACTATTGGATGTGTGTATGGTACCGGGGGTCTCGGTTTGCACATCTGAAATATTAATTTTTATAACTTTGTTGGTGGAGTGACTGTATATTATCGAGGTTAGTGTATCTATTCTGTATTCTCCTTCCTTTAGCATGTCGATGGTTCTTTTATATTTGTGAAAACATGGAAGGCAGTATATGATAGGTTCTACTATCGTAAGATTATGGTGACAATTTAAGCAGTAGGCCAACTCTAATGGACCTAAAGCGAAACCATGGAAGATGCCGTATCTTACATCCGATGGGAGTGATTTACGAAGGTAACATTTGGTGCATAGGGCACCTAACTGATTCTGGTATTTATAACCGTCTAGTATGATGCATTTTACGTCCAGCATACTAGGGTATGTTGTCAATATTTCTTGAAGTTTACTCATCTTTTGGAATTATAAAAATATTATTATACGGAGGTCTACTTGAAGGGTTAGTTTTGTAAAGTTGATAGCAATAAAAGCAGTCGTTTATGGGTCTGTCATTGCCTAAGGGCATATGACAATAATCGCAATCTCTAATGTGGTATCGATCGCTAATAGATAAGTAGTGCGAGATTAATTTTTCAAAAGGTTCTGAGCTGCTGAGAAAATTATCAATTAGACACAAGTGACATAAAAGTGTATTAGAGGAAGAGTGTTTAAAGCCTTCCGTCCGTATGCACCTTGGATTGGTGGGTTGTTGAGTAATTGAAAAATTACGGACGGTCCTCAAAGGCTGTGAATTATACACCAGGAACACCCTGAAACAGAAGTGCATATTAATTATGCTCATCCTGGCTCGATGTGCGAGAGTTTTAATTTGTCCACATGCACTGTGCGTGTCGTGTTTCCATATTGGATGGTAACATTATTACTTAGTAGAACTTCTAGAATTTTGTATGGTCCAGTGTGTTGGTCAGAAAACTTTCCCTTACTGGGTTCTTTTAATAAAAATACGAAATCTCCTTCCTTAAAGTTCGCAGGGTTAATGTGTTTATCATAATAGTGTTTATTTCTTTCTTTTGATTTGATTAAATTTTGCCTAGCCTCTTCTTGAGTTTCTTGTAAATGTTGGAATAAATCGGAAAGGTATTCTTGATACGTTGGTTCTAAATTTTCCTCAAGTGTTTTCTGTGATGAGGGAAGGCGAGGTATTCGTCCATAAATTAGTTGGAAGGGTGTGTATTGAGTGCTCTCATGGATACTTGTATTATAGGAAAACATAGCCAAATTCAAATAATCGTCCCAATTATTTTCTTTTGTAATTTGTGTCTTCAAATATTCCGCTAGTGAATGGTGCGATCTTTCAATGGAGCCTTGAGATTGAGGGTGATAGGTTGTTGTCTTATATTGTTTAATG
>NW_022639742.1:3884-4437 GCF_010583005.1 Odontomachus brunneus | reverse complement strand
TCACGATATCAATAGACAAGGACAGAATATATTTTAGGCAAATTGATTCGTAGTAGAAATGATCAAGAATTCAAAAGGTACGTTAAAGATAATAATCCAAAGTCTACGATATCATGAGCTCTCATAGAATAAACTATATGCGATATTATAATTAGTTATTATAAGTTTTATTGTATTTAAAAATAAGGAATCTTACAAATTCACTCGTCAAAAACGGCCAAGGATAAAATCAGACTATTAGAGAAATGAAGTATTCATATGACCACTCAAAGGGCCATACATGACGAAGGAATTGGTAGGAAATTTAAATAATATAGAATATTCGCGTAGCGAACTCGCTAGGACACGAACAAACGCATCCAGCATGATGTCATCGCGTCGCTATGCATCACGCCACCGGACATCACGTCATCCAGCCACCCGCACACAGTACCGAGAAGCCGAAGCGCGGTGAAATCCCTTTGGAAAAGACCGACTCGGGACCACCGTGCCACTCTTGGATTCAGCGCTGCAGCCCGACCGCCGTCGGAAGCCGCCGGAACTGAACGAAGCC
>NW_022639742.1:3507-3710 GCF_010583005.1 Odontomachus brunneus | reverse complement strand
TTCGACGTAGTGCAGTTCTACACACAGTCTTACACATCTTGCACTCGTTCATCTGCCGAACTCAACTCATACACTTAAAAAATACACTTCAACCTTTTTACTAATTTCTCTCACCGACCCGTTGCTAAAAAACATTTGTTCGGGAGATCGTATACACAAATACACAAGTTAACGACTTTACATCGGGGACGACTCCGAGATCT
>NW_022639742.1:0-167 GCF_010583005.1 Odontomachus brunneus | reverse complement strand
ACAAATTTTTGGACCCAACAAGTCGTTAAATCAATACAGAGGCGAACTAGGCAATGCCTTTATGAAACCCAATGAAAATATTTTTGATTACATTTCACGAATTAAAGAATTAAGGAAAGCAATAATTGATGGAGAATTAGAACTCCATAACAGACTTGATGAATATA
>NW_022639741.1:259154-267220 GCF_010583005.1 Odontomachus brunneus | reverse complement strand
CTTGGCACACCATATTCAAAAATATGACATTTTTTTTGCAGTTCTTATAACGTGATTTCATAGAATATATACGCAAAAAGCGACAGAGAAGATTGCAGTTAAAAAATATGTCAATATTACGAGACAGAAGAGTTAACTGCGGCAGCAAGAATATAACTGTGTGTAATAGTTAAAGTCCGTATTAACAATCATTACTTGAAGCTTGATACCAGATGAGACACTCAGATTTTAATTTAGAGATAGAGTATATCAGTAAGTCTATTTTCTAACTGCAATATTTTGTAGTATTTGCGTATATTTTCTATGAAATCACGTTGTAATGGTACTCGTGTGAATTGACAGTTTGAAAACTCCATCTCTTAATCATTTGAAAACGGTCCCAGTTTCTGCGAATAGAGGTAAAGTTGTTTTTCAGCTTAATCGCGACTGCAAAAATAATATGACACATATAATATATTTAGACAAAAAAGCTTTTATCTAAATTTAGATCTGAATATGTCACACAGGAGAAGTTTCAAGTAATGATTGTCAGTAATTAATTTTTGGTACATAATACAGTACATAAGTTTTATGTACGATATGAAATAGATGATGACACAAAGCAATAAAAAACCCGGAGCGTCCTCTCTCGAATCTCTCCGTGAGCGATGGACGCATGATCACAGACGTGAACGGCTGTATCTACGTGACACAATTACGCACGATATCTCAGCCTTGATCTCACGAATCGACGCGTTCATGGACGCGCGATTACAGCCGCGGTTGATGGCAATCGGCCGTCGATTGACCAGAGTGTGAGACGACATCTCGCCCGTAAATCCGGTTTAACGCACGCCGCGGGGAGAAGATTCCTCGGATTTCGGCTGGCGATGGAGGATCCTCGGTAAGGATCGCCAGGACCTCTAAAGCCTGGTTGAGACTTACGGAAAATTAGAAAACGTTATCAACGCGGCGGCGCACCGGATGGAAATTCCTCTCGTTAAACAGTTGCCTCGACTGTGCCACGGCGCGTCGCACCGCCTCGGATATTTCTACATATGTACACTCGTGGGCAGAAAGGTTGTCGATGGTTGTCGAGTGAGTCATCCGTCTTATTCAGTGGAAGAGCATTCTCCCATTAGAGAACGAGTTCTCCCATTAGACAAAACGAAGAGTTCATTCAATATTCATCAGAAAAATTGCGGACACGCTTTCTGTCCGCGAGTGGACGTACACGCGTGTCGAATACCACCGGAAAGTTCATTCGTACGTTATAATTTTCTCGGCTACTGGGGTACGTCGCTCTTGCCGTTTCGTTTTCTTTGCTCCTCAGGGGACCTCCTTCTTTCTCCACGCTCCAGAGTCCTGCCGAGACCCTCGGACTCTCTCGTCGATCCGTTCTCTCCATCTCCCCTTCGCGTGCTTTCCATCCTTCACTCGCCCGCCCACTTGCTCTTGTTTCCGCTCCGTTATTCAACAAAACGTTACTTGTCAAAATACGTTCGGCGAAGGAACCTCGTTACATCCGTGACTCGCGCCGTTCAACGAGGAAGATCGCCATTTGACCCGTTAAATACTTAGGGAAAGACGTCGCGGGGAATCTGCATAATCAATGCACCCGAGTCGATATTTTAGCTCTACTTTCGACTTAATTGCTAACATCTGTGTATTCCAAACGATCAGTATATGTTTGATATACACGGAAATCAAAGTCCTACTTAAAATATCTAAATAGTCGAAAACGTATAAAGTACCACTTATAGGTTCTAAAAAGGACCTCGCGGCAAAGTGAGTAGGTCAAATAGAATCAAAAGACGTTGATATAGGTTTCAGACATCAAGGCGGTCGTTAAATGAAACATGAGATCAAAAGCAGGATGAAAAGTTCGACTCGGGCACAGCGTCGTGCAATTTGTGAATCTCGCGGATGCTTAACGTCTTTGCGCACAATTTCGGTATTCATAGTCAGACAGCCATGGTCAGCTGTCGTTTGAGCCGAGTAACCGTATTTACAACACACATACATATACACACACGTACGCGAGCGCGCTTGAATATCTAAACGCGAAGAGCGCGACGCAGCAGTAAGCACACCGTGCACACGTACGTCTTCGCTTTCTTCCCGCTCAGTGCAGCGAACGTGCGAAAGCTCGATCCGTCCGTCTCCTTGGTAGCACTCCCTTTTCACCCTTTCGCCGTTTTGTCGGGGCCCGCGCGCTTCGTCCATCCCCGTCGCCTCCTTTAGCTTTCCACGATCGCCAGCCACCCGCCCCTTTCATTCGTACGTCCGTCCATCTACCCATCCGTTAGTTCCCATCCTTCAGCGGGACCTCTTCCCTCGCCTGGTGAGTATGCGCGCGTGTGTGTGTGTGTGTGTGTGTGTGTATGTATGTGTGTCCGCGTAGCCAGCCCCACGTTTCGCGCTCCCTGCCACCCTCTTTGTCCCCGACGTCGAGCCGGTGGACATCGCAATGTGTTTGGCCGGCGGGCGCGAGGCGTGCGACCGAATCCTTTCGACGCACGTCCGTCAAAGTGAGCGCGGACGGAGCGCCGCGGGCTTCTGTGATTAAAGAAAATTACGGGGCAGCGGATAATTACAGAGGGTGAGTGCACACAGAGCCGACTGAAAGAGGGGGGCCTGTTCCACCCACGCCTCCCGCCGACCGCCGCGAAATTCTGTCGCCTCGCGGCGAGCCGCAGCAGCATCCTGACTATATTCCCCCCGGGCACTAGGGGTACGAAGGAGCAAGGACACTGGACACTCGCGGTATAGTCGGTCTCGGTGTTCGTTTTCCAGCGGTTTCCGCCCGTCGGTCCGCGCTAAATCGAATTTCGCGGCTAAACGGCTCCTGGCCGGCCGCGATATCGCGTATACTGCACTTGGTGCCACTCGAGTCGTAGTAGTCGACCATCGAGAAAGTCATTAACGGTCATTTCGGCGAGTAATAATTGGCAGCAGCGGTGTAATCGATTCCCGGGAAATTAGGGAGATTCGCCGCGGGGTGGATTCACAGGCGCGCCGCGGTCTCCGGCCGACATTTTTTGCTGACGCTCGCGAAATATACGATTATTTATGGGCATCACGCCAATTTTATAAGGAAATAATTCCATCGTATATCTAATTACCGTCATATCTTTCCTCGCGGTAGATCCACCTCCACGCTTAATCGAAATCCTCCATTTGTTTCAATAAAAATGTGTGTGCGCAAAAACTTGTTGCAAAAATATGGCCACTGTAAATTTCAGTATGTTGGGAATTTTCAATCTATACAAAGACCGGCCGAGAGAGAGCAGATGTGATAAAAATCAGAATGACAAAAATGCGCAACGGTCAAATATTATTGCAAATAATATATAGCTGCAACATTTATTTCCATTAATAGTGCAGAATCCACGCGGGAGACCTTTTCCTACGGGATTATGAAGGTTAAAACTGGAAAACAGGATGCTTTGGTATCTGCTCATATCCTGCATAGCGGACGACCACAAATTCCCTTGCTTCCTGGCTAGCCGCAACGTCATCCTGTCATCCGTAGGAGGCAGGACGACGAACGAAAGAGGCGATTTCGTCGCTGGTTTTCTATCGAATCATACAGCAAATTTAATCTCATGTACTCTCCCCCGCGATGACCAGTAAGAAAATTCTGCGTCACCGTCCGCACGATAATCATCCTTTTCTCTCTTCTCTCTCACAAACGCCTTTGGAAAACGTAGGATAGCTCCCCGACACTTTGACAAATAATTCTCATATGAAGCGTGTAAAAACAATATTTACTGTCGAAGTGAAAAAAATAAATGATATCGTCAATCAACGGTAACGTCGAATGGAAAGCTTGAAGAGAGCTTAAATAGAGCGGAATCTACCAGATGACACAAATTTCATCACATATGCGACGGCATTTTTGCAAATTCTTTTTATCCACAGCGAAATGTATACGTCGTGTCTAGAGTTTTTATCGTTCTTTTCGAGCGCATCAAATCGTTTCTTCTTACAAAATATTAATCGTTGTTTCGGGATCGGAAATGTCGAAGGAAGAGGAACTGGATATATACGGCGCGCGTATATGGAATAATAACCTTTCAGCGTTCATTTCCTATCGAATTTGCCCGTGCGCCATAGTAAATCGGATTTTACGGCTAAATGGCCCTTTTTGACGCCGAAATAATAACCCAGATTTAACCGGTATGTCCATGGAGTGCAAAAATTGTTAATACGCTCTCGCGAGAAAAATCCGCGCGGCCTCGCGCGATATCGATGCTCGTGATTTGCATTGGTAATGCGGCGGGAAGCGAGAGATATCTAATTGCCAATTTCAGACTCGCACGCAATTGTATCGCGTGCCTAAAAATACGTGATATTTATCCGTGGCGATTCTGCCGCCAGCAACTTGGACGTATCAACGTGTCCGAAATTGTCGAAATCGATTCCCTTACGTCTGCGATCTAACGTGGTTATTTCGACAGGGACGCGACGCTAACGCGGAGTGACATAAACCGAAAGTGTCCCTTTTGAGAAAATAACGGCTTACAATGTTTTCGACGAAAAGGCAAAAAAGGTAGCGTTCCTCTTGCATGTATCGAGATTCACACTGTTGAAGAATCTTGCGAAGCGCGCGCGTGGCCATTAAAAAATTGTACAAATTCTGGAGATTCTTATATTGCATCGAGTTCGACGGTGCGACATTCTGGGTGTCGACATTCTGAGTGTCGGGAAAGTGCATTACATATCCGGATTGAGGAGATTGAAAAATTCCCTTCCATATTACTTGAAAGGGTCGCACTACGGAGTTCGCACGTATTTCCGAAACTCTCCGAGCGTAAAAGTGAAATAAGCAGTAATCGGGATAAAATTCCTCGTTTGTAGAATACTGCTTACCGCACACACAGTGCGCTCTCATTTTTCAAAATTTACGAGCTTTGCACAAGAGAGTGGGTGAAACGCGCCATAAGTGGCAGAAAAATGTAGAGGAAAACGATATCGCGCTCCTTCGCACAATTCGCGCTCCTTCCGCGCGACATTTAACTTTAGTAATTTGTGCGATCTCTCGACATGCGCGATTACTATAATTCCTGACGCTTCGGCTAATTAAGCGGCACGTAATTAGGAGGCGTGACCACGCGGAGAAAAATGCGATGTGGCTGAGAGTCGGCCGATGACATATTTGTAAAATAATTGGGCCGCGACGCGCTCGGTCAACGGGGCGAACGAAAATTTCCACCCATTATCGTCCCGTTCTTTAATCACCACCGTCCGGCGGCGCGAAAAATTTTTCAGATTTACGGTGCCCGGAGAGCCGAGCATTATAGAATTACCACGGCCGGGACACGTATCACGAAATTATCCCGGCAAATCGGGCACTGACAGTAATTATGTCAACGTCCCCTTCGTGTCTGTCTCAATTATCTGGTTACATTTCCGAATTTTCGTCCGGTATAATAGCGCGCCGCTTAAATTCCTGCCGCTGATCGACGTGTGCGAATAACGTCGCAGAGATCCAACTCTTTTCCGGACTTGGTCGATCGATCGTATCATCTGGCGGCCCTTCGCTGCTGCCAGAAGAAAAGGATGGCCCTTGCGAGATTAAATCGAAGATCACCGAGATCTCTATATTCTTTGATGGATAGATAGGCAGGGAGGGGGAAAGAGTGAGGGAGAACCGTTGGAAAACTTGCAAAACTTCGTACGTTCTCCCGAGTGTTTTCCCGTCCATGTTGATTCAGATAAGGGCGAATCGATGTTTATTTCGAATACGAAAGAAGAGAAAGAACCATGAAAGAGGAATGAGAGACTCGCGCTAGCGATTTCTTCACGCTGACATGACTTTCATCGGAAACGTAAGGCACTTTGTTTCACGCGAGAGAGAGAGAGAGAGAGAGAGAGAGAGAGAGAGAGAGAGAGAGAGAGAGAAGACACGGATAAAATAAAATCAAAAACTGTCTTCAATTGTACATGCAGTGAGATGCAAAATTGTTGTTAAATCGATTAATATCCTATGAGAGCAGAGACGTTATTCGCACTAAAATAAAATGTGAGGTTCTTTATTCCGGACAGTTTAAAAAGTATCGTATGTTCATGGCACCGTATTTCATTGCACTCTCGGTGGGCACGATCGTACGTTTAAACCAAACCTAGGAGATTTATCACGCATCGGGAGTGAACCGCCCAAATTCGCCTTTAGCCGAGCCGCGCGCGACTCTCTTTCGGAGCAGTGTCGACGCCGACACTGTCAGTTAATTCGTCTGTCAATCTATCAGCGCGGCTATAAAAATTCAAATGCGCGGCCAACAAAACGCGGGAAAAAAAGCCTCGCCAAAAGGGGAAAAACGCGAGGCCGGCCCGGCTTCTCTCGGCCGTCCTTTGTGATACGCGCGGCGATTTAACATTTAATTCGCCCTGATACTTCCGAATGTGACGTCCGATCGCTGCCAAATTCGATTTAACGTTACGCGCGAAATAGCCTCGTCTTCGGCAAATTGACGGAATGAGGTCATGTTATAGGAATATTTCACGGCACGTCGTAAGATTAAGTGAAATTTTAAGTATTGACAGAAGGAAAGGGGCAGCCGAATATATAATTACCAAGTCTTACTTTAGAAATAAAATCTCACTCTGAATAAACAATGAATATAGATTATAGATCTGCACATAATTCTCGATCTATTATTTATTAACAATATATTGGAGTCCTGTCAATCAAAATAATCTCTAAGAGTAAATCATGAGAAAAAAGAAAAAACAAATATCCTCACGGATATTTAGAGGAGAATTTAATTTCATAGGAATGTTCATGAATATTTAGGAATTTATTACGCGTACATGTTTCTATCGATCATTGTCGCGTTAATAGTTGACCTGCGTTAATTTGCGCGTTGCAGCACATCATGGTACTCAAATAAAGGTACATCGAACAATCGAATATTGCAACGACATTTGGATCGGTTACAATGACTCTCCTAACTTCACGCGCGTGCACGCGAAAAGCGCGTATTTCAAAATTGTCACTTAAGCTGCTTACGGTCAATTTTCATTTTCAAAAGCCAGATTAAATATAACCGTTACGATCGAATTTTTCGAACAATGCGCGCCTTTCTCGATGTTCGATAAATAATAAATAAATTGGGGTAGCGGGTCAACGGAAATGGCCAGCTAATGCCAAACGTAACTCCGCAGTTTCATATCGAGGGCTGTGTACCATGCTAACTGCACCGTGGGGGACGTTCGCAATTTACAACACGGCGTGTAACGTCCGTCACTCGTTGCTGACATGGGATGCGATACGTGGCGAAGGATGTTTTGCACGATTTACTTTACTGCCATCGTGTCTGACTGCGGAGAACTAGCGAATACGTTAATTCCTCCTACGCCACGGGCCAAGAAAGCCGTATTTTACCGGAACAGGGTAAGCCGTGTGTTTCCAGATAAATATTTTACGAGAAGCGCGCCAATTTCGCCGTGATAATCCGAAAGAGACATCGACTCTGTCGTAATATATGGAGAGAATATTATAGTATTTTTTCTTATATAAGTTCTTTTCATCTTTACTGTATTACACCGAGAAAATATTGAAGTAAAAACTAGATTAAAATTATATTTTTCTTTACGATGTTTCTTCCAAAACTGAACTATAATGCAAATTGTAAATACCAAGAAAATAGTAAATTTGACGAACGCACGATATAAAAGGCGTTCAAGCGATTGCAATAATTCTGTAACAAAAATTCAAACGTACATAACACCTTTAAACAAATATACAGGGTGTCCCGCGTAAGACGGACCAAAAGAAAAATATAAGTAGAACACATAAAAGTGAACAAAAATTGTATAGGTCATTTTTCAAACAACCATGTAAAATTTCGAGATATTAATTAAAATAGTTGGACAAATTAGAACGCACGACGCGACAGGCGGGACATACGGCTCGCAGCGGTCAGCGAAGAAAATGGAAGAACGCACACGTACACACGGAGCTACTCATTTCAGTATGCCAAACGGCCCACCTCTCTGGCCTGTAAGATAGGCCTGCGAGCAATCATCCATTTTCTTCGCCGGCCGCGGCGAGCCGTATGTCCCGCCTGGCGTGTCGCCGC
>NW_022639741.1:232562-259144 GCF_010583005.1 Odontomachus brunneus | reverse complement strand
CACACGGAGCTACTCATTTCAGTATGCCAAACGGCCCACCTCTCTGGCCTGTAAGATAGGCCTGCGAGCAATCATCCATTTTCTTCGCCGGCCGCGGCGAGCCGTATGTCCCGCCTGGCGTGTCGCCGCGCTCAACTATTTTAATTAATATCTCGAAATTTTACGTGGTTGTTTGAAAAATGGCTTATATAATTTTTGTTCACTTTTATGTGTTCTAATTATATTTTTCTTTTGGTCCGTCTTACGCGGGACACCCTGTATAGTAATTTCGAATCATGATTCTGTACGATCCAAGATTACAAACATTTTGTTCCAATTTTTTGGTTTTAATTTGTATTGCAATATTTTTCTCGAGTAATAGATTGTCAGTGAAGTCTGTCTCGCTAAGAAACAGCATACATTTTTTAATAGCGCACATTTCAGTTCTTGAAATGTAAATAGGACACATGAAATGAGAGGAGAGCCAATTATTGCAAAATGCAAATCAATTCCCTAAATATTATGCGGCCTCGCTACATCAAATGATAAACCGAATAATTTTGTAGCTCTTAAAACGCTGACATAGAGACGTGATTCTCTCATGTTATTCCGAATCTTGTCTCTTGTCGGTTTTTCCTAAATGTCACTTAGCTTCAAAAATTGCACGAGCTTATGTCAGCTTATCGCGCACACTACACTTTCATCGACTAGTCGAAAGAGAAGATAGCGAATTGCGCTTCTTTTTTTTTTGCAGCACTCGAAGAAACGGCAAGGATCGTCTGGTGCTTCGCGGCGAAGCCACGCGAAATTCGCGGTACTGCACCGGAACTTTGTGAATGTCCCCTTAAGCCGTGAGATCGGACTACTTTGTCCATAATTTAGTTAAGAGCGTCATGCGTGTGACGTGCGCGGTATAGAATAGATCGGAACAACCGAAGCGCGAATAGAACTGGCGTGCGGCCAACCCCCTGGTCCAGGATCCGTGTAAGTGACTTATTATCCGCCGTTTATATGTGCGGCCTCTATTAGAACGCACTATATGTGTATAGAGAGAGAGACACGCACATAGGCCCGTTCTGCAAGGACGCGCGCCTAATTCTTCCTCATAATGGCACTAATCATTAAAGGCCGCGTGTAATTATGCGGATTCTTGATTCTACAATACATCTCTGTCGCTGTCTCGTCTGTCCGTTGCCAGGCTTGGGCTGGCCGAATTCTTCGGCTCGGAAAATGTTACGTGGCGCGTGTATTCGTTGGATCGATCGATGAGAATTTGACCGAATAAAGGAACGAAGCTTTGATACACTCAACTCAAGAATAGCGAATGCTATTTGCAGGAAAAAAACATCAGCTCTGCTCGAGCGCGCTCAATGTACTGTCAATCGCGTTCGGAGCGCATAAATTATGACAGTTTTCTGGAACAAAACAACTGAAATATTCATGCTTGCGTTTACCATCGGGAACGTCGCGACAAAACAACGATTTGTTCGCGCGAATCCAAGCGCATTGTGCAATTTTCGAATGTCTGTAGCTCTCTTTCTTTTTTTCTCTCTCTCTCTTTCTCTCTCTCGCGATCATCACTCGCGTTTAGCCTGCATCCCGCATCGCGCGCTTCGCGTTATCGTGCTCGCTTTAAGGATTTTATTCCGAAGGATATTATAAACGCGCTCCTCTTTCTCCCCGACGTTTCCTCCAATGGTCCCTGTCGACCGTGCTTCTTTTCCCCGTGTATATCTCCTCTTCTTCGGTCTTGTTCGGAGGTAATTACGACGCAGTCACGCAAAATCAAATTGAAGAAATGTGCGAGGCGAGTTTAATGTTCACCCAGACCCCGGCGAGCCGCGAGCGTGCGAGCAGACGTTTATCTCGGCGCGTAGAATTAGGGGGATGTAAGGAAGCGTTTAAGCGCATCTCCCGTATTGTGTTACGCGTAATGCACGCCCGCTTAATCGCCGCACTGGAATCGCCTAATTGCGAGCTTTACGTTTTACGCATCGCGATTATATCCCTCGCGTCAGCTAATCGATCTCATTTTATCCTCGAGGAACTCGGGGCCACGCACTTTTCGGGAAACGAATTCGTGTGATAAGCGACACGTTAATTAATTGAAGTTACACGGTGACGTGTGCAGACAGGTCATATTTGACACGCGATTAAAATCATTTCAATTCAGTGAATTACAATTCCAAAGATTTTAATCGCGGACGATTAGCAGTACTGATTGATCGGACATAATTCCAAAGTATTTGTAGAATGTAAAGCTGCGGGCACGCGCGGAATTTATCAATCCGATCGAACTTATATGGTTGTGCGGAAACATATAATTATTTGCAAAATGTGAGATTGCTCGCTAGCGGACAAAAATAATCTGCGATTTTTTATAATCTGCGATTTAAAATAATTCGCCTCGTTTTGATTCGACAGAGTCCGAGAGAGCATTATTGTCCAAAAAATGGTACAAGTGTCTCTCTTATCGCGTTTCACTTTCTACCACCATCGTGTTTTTTCTCCCTGAATTTCGATCTTCCAGAAACCGAATGTTCGCCAACGCGCTGTCGTCGTCGTCGTCGCCGCCGCCGCCATCACCGTCGGCAAATTCGTGAAAATGCGAAAAATGCATCCCGGAAAAACGCGGCGCATCCGGAAACCTTAATCCTTGTTTATAACGACTTTCCAGGTAGAAGACACTCCCGCGCGCGCAAAGAGGGACTCGGCGACGGAAAAAGGGGAAAAGATTCGTCCCGCGAACGAATGGCAAGTAGGCGTGTTGAAAGTTTTCCGGTGCTGCGTATACGGTATAACGTTAAAAGTTCGCCGCGGGACTCTCGACGAAGTTTCCCTAACCAGCCGACGAAAGCCTTTCGACGCGTCGCAGCTGATATAGTGTGTGTCACTCTGGATAACTAAGCTCTCTCTCTCTCTTTCTCTAACACACGCATGATGGGGGGGGAGGGGGAAGCGAGATTTATTAAATTTCGCGCGCTACACTCGTTTTTCGGGATATTTATATGGGACGTGTCGAGGCTACCGCTTTAACTCGCGAGCAAACGCGGATAAACGCAGTACTGACAAATGAATTATTATCATTGCACTCGGAGGGTACTGTCCTTGTGCAAAGATCATCCAAAACGGTATTTCTCGCTTGTCGCAAACTGACTTCCTCGTCTACCGGTCGATATTTTTAAGAACGCGAATTCAAAACAAGTACGGAGAGGTAAGGTAAGGTAGAGAACGTTCGTTTGCAATCGGAGGAACGAAAGAAAAATGCATCGTTAATCGAAACGCCGGCGTGCAAATTGATTAAAGAGATAACCACACGGCGAATGGCCGCAAAATTTCACGGAATTCACAATCCACCGAGAATACGGGCATCGCCGTCCGACTATCTGTCTCCCGAATACTCGTCCGCGATCTTCGTCGACATTTATCCTGGGAATATCGCAGCCAGGTTGAAGTATCGGCCGTCACATTTCTCGCATTGAACATCAATCGAACAAAGAAATCGCAGGAACTTCCAGCACGTATCTCGACGAAGAGCGAGAGAGAGAGAGAGAGAGAGAGAGAGAGAGAGAGAGAGAGGGGGGGAGGGGGAAGAACCCCTTGTACCTTGTCAAAAAATTGTTCGCCGAATGGAAATACCGCGCGGATTATGGTACTGTGATCGAGCGCGGAAATGATTCATTTGCATTCGATTTGTCGCAGAGGAAAATATAAGACACTCTCGACGCAGAGAAGGAAATTCAAATAATAAACCTCGATAAATAAATGAGCTTTAGGCAAAGCGAGGAATTATTGCCAATAAAAAAATACAATAGATGAAGCTAGTTATTTAATGAGAGCTAAAGATCTTTTTTCTCTTTTGTTCACAAACATTTTAACCCACAATGTATTGTTGCTGTCGTTTCCCCCTTCATCCAAAATATTTTACATCTTCCTAAAATTTCAGCTTTGCAAATTACCCTTGTTCAGTGAAATACAAATAGCTCGTATGTCGTAATTCTTAATAATTTCTACACACTCCTCGCGCATATTCGTAACGCAGGATAATTCGTGGGCGCAAAAAGTAGCTATTTTAAATAATAAAAGTGAAATTAAAATAAAAGATACGCGGCGCTCGTATCATCGCGGCGCATCTAAAGAGGGTTAATTGACTCGGCGCGAACCGAATTTTGCTTATTACCAGTTCGCGGTCGGCTTCCATTTAAATGTTGGGAAAATTGCCAGCTTTTCACGCTCGCGTCCGGACATTTTCGCGCCCGCGCGATCGCGTGCATACGCGAATATTTATTCGCGGCAATACGGCGCAACGACCGCACGCACGATTATACGCATAACTCATTCGCCGCGAGGTAATAAAGAATTCGCCCCGCGAAACGGCCATGTAATTAGCGGCGTATATTCGAATAAGGGAGATATTTCACAGTGAGTACACTTGTCTAATATACACAACACGATTCTCGCGCCGCGAGATCGCACGCAAGGACCGTTCCGCGCGCGCGATCTTCCTTCGAGAGAGATCTTCCTCCGCCATGTGCCCGAAATTGTCAAGTACAAACGAAAGATATTCGCAGCCCATAATTCACTCGTGACGGATAGTTCTTAACCGAAAAAAATATACGGATTACGTATACCTCCGGATCCCTACCTCCTCTTCCCCGCCCTCTTAATAGTGATTTACTAGTTCCTATGGAACGGAAAGTGCCGGTTACATCCCCCGTAGGTTCATTAATCAGTTCGATTGTATTGCGTTATTTGTACCTTTCGGCCTTTCCCGGAAGAAATTTCGCGGGGAAGACCTCTCCCGAACCTTCTCCCTGCGAGACACACTTTTAGTTACCGCCCTTCGACTCGGGGATGAATCTCGCTCTCCGAAGCGTTTAACAGAATAATGGGCGACTTAGTCCCTCTCTCTCTCTCGGGTAGCTGTAATAATTTACAAACCAGACGTTGGCAAATGATTTCGCTGTCTTCCGCCCTGGCTGGCGCATCACTCGCCTCCCCTTTCTCCTGCCCTGGCCTGCCCAATCCTTCTAGGTAGATATCGCGTACACGCCTCGTGTGTGTTGTACAGCGGATATCTTGGCGTGTTTCCTCTCGCTTCGCGAGGTTCGACGCGCGGCGCGGGCGACGTGCGAAGGCAGAGAGGCGAATCGTAACTGGAAATTCACGAGACGCTCGTGAGGGACGACGACAGCTCGCGCTTCGTTAAGAGCGCCTCGCGCGCGCGGTCGGTGCGCCGAGGGTGCACGTATTCGCCATGAAATTTTCACCAGCCGAGAATTACGCGAGCTTCTCCGCTCCGGTTGGTAATTATGCGCGCTCAGCCGACGGGCTAACTCTATAACCATAAGTGCTTGATATTGTTGGCTGATATCAGCGACCGGCGACGCGGATCCGACGCTGGAGTTCAACGCGGTTTCCTCCTCCGAAGAGTGCCCGGCATTAAGAGCCGCGTGCTGAATTATCGAGAGTGCTCAATCCCGCTGGCTCTCGACGTCCGTGAGGCACGATTGATCGTCTACTCGCCCGACGAATCGGAATCGTCGGCTATACTAAATGTCGACACATTGTCCGACACACGGTTGATATAAATTATTTATGATTTCACAGAGTTTTCTCTACGGGACGAAAGATCGGCGTGAGAGCTCGTGCTTCCTTTTTTTTATTTCGTACAATAGGTTGCAGAACGGTCCAGACACTGTGCAGTTGGCAGCTCACCAAACTGTCAAAATTGAGAGTCGTTACGGTGGACTTTTACACGCGCGAAAATGATATAATTAAAATAATATGATAAAAAAAATTAGTGATATAATTAAAAGTCTTCACAGTAACGACTCTCACTTTTGACAGTTTGATGATCTCAACTTCATCGCGTCTTGCAATCGTTTTACAAGCCACTCTGCAAATTGCATGCAGTCTACAAATCGACTGGTCGGCACTTTTGCTTTCGTCAGCCTCAAGCCCGTTCGCTTTAAATTATCGGTAACGATTGCGTTACCGGACGGAATTCAGCAACAAGTTCAACGGGGCACTATTATGAGAGGTGAGCCAAACGAGCGCGGACTTGCAGCGCATAAATATTGAGCGAGCGTATCCCTCACCACCTGGCTCCCCCCTGGTCTTGTACACTTCTTTACGTCCCAAAACTTTCTTGTTAGACGCGTTTGCATAAAAGGGGAGAAAGTTTCTTTATTTAGACATCGACGGAGGTGCGGATTAAAAATTTACCGGAACGCGGTCTATTTTTCTTACAGTCGGAGGAAATCGATACCGAAACCACCGCCGTAAGAATGAACGAACTGGCCGGGAGCACACAGAACCGAACACAGACGCCGGAAATTATTTATTAAACGAGCTCCCCTCTCGCACGCTACCCTCCGTCGGCCACGGCTTATGGCGCGGCATGTAAAAAATCGATGTAACGTCCCATAAGGCGCGAACGACCGGACTAATCTATCGGGAAATTCCCTTGTAATAATCCAACGCGATGGTGTCCCCCATAGAAGCTCCACTTGTGTCCCTTTGTTCTTATTTCAAAAAAAGGAAGCGCAACTGACGAACCGTATAGAATCATGCGATTCAAATGAACGCTGAGAGAAAGCCAATTTCTCTGCTCTGAAAATAACAACCGCAATTTTAACTGTGATGATATAATTTGAGTGAGGAACGAAGCCGTCGACTGACATGATATATTTATTGTTTACGAAATCTCTTAAATAATTGACTCCAATTTTAAATGATATGCATTGTAAAAATTCCCCGAATATTCCTGTACATAAAATATAACTATTTTCACTCTACAAGCATAAAAAATTAAATTATCGTGTTGAATTACGACACGAATAAATGTCCCGTCATGATTGTCGTAACGGTGTTAAGCTGTGCGGGGAATCATAATACGTTTAACGTGTCATCCGTATAAAAGAGACACAGATTCACGCGTATTCAATTAAGCAATATACATATATTTATTTAGTGAATTATATCTATTACCAACGGCGCGCGCGCGCGGCAACGTGAAAAGGGGCTGTCACGAGTCGTGGACGCGGTAACCTAATGTCCCTGCCAACCAGTAGCCAAAATAATAACGCCTCGTACGAAGATTTCCCTTCATTAAGCCGAATGTCGGGGATTTTGCGGGGCGTCAGAGCAGAGTCCGCGCGAAGGATGAATTAAAGTAAAGTAAATATATATAGCTCCGTTCGCGGATATGCGCGCACAAATATATTCTGGACTTTAATATTTCAGACGTCTCGATTGTGAAAGAGCCACGCCGCCAGATGATGCGGCAACTGCTCGACGGGATTTAACGAGCAAGGGACTACAACAAAGCCATCGATTAGAAGCGGAAACACGCGGCAATACTCATAAAAATAAACGCGCAGTAAGAAAGAAGAAAAAAGTGGAAAGTCCGACACAAGCGGCAGGTGCGAAAATAAAAATATTACGCTCGCGAGCAGTTCAATGTTCACGTTTTTCAGCGGTATAAAACGAGAACGCGCGAACGAGCGAGCGAGCGAGCGAGCGAGCGAGTCGTCGTCGTTGTTGTCGTTGTCGTTCTCGGTTTCCCTCTGCGTCAAATTACGGCACCCGCCGCTGGATTTTCATAACGATCACACGCAGGACTTGAGCTTTATATTCGCGCAAACGGAGGTAGAAAGATGCGTCCGCGGAACTTGGTGGAAACTACGGAGCTGCGACGAAGCTCAGCGAAGAAACAACCGCGCGTAAAGTTAATAATGCAACAATCGCTGTCGACTGCACGCATTCCCCTCCTGCGTTGCGAAATCGTTCCACCGTATATAATTCAATTAGTCTTATACGCGCGCTTCTTAGACAGTGTTAAAAAAATTTTCAAATATTTAACAAACGCTTGAATAAAACAGTAGTATTAGCTTAGGATCAGAGGAACAAACTGACAGGCAAACAGATAGATAGATAGACAAACAGAGAGAGAGAGAGATTTTCAGTCAACGTATATCGCCTGAAACAACCTCGGTTCTCTTATCAGCCGCAATGCGAGCGAAAAAAGAAACTTTAACCCCTCGGTTAGTGTCAAAGGGACTTTAGCGTAACGAAAGTTTAGCATGAGATTTAGTTGACAAGAAACTTTGAGAGATTTTTTGATTTTTCGAAATTTCGCCCACTCCCTCGCTCGAATACGTGGGTGAACGTTGCGCGTATGCCGTCATGGTCAAACGAGTCGCGATATATTTCCGCGTCAAAGTCAGCTTTGTCGAGAGCTGTGAAAATACGACGGAAGATAAAAAGAGATGGGTGGGAAAAAAAAGCGAAAAAATGCGCGGCAGATAGAGGTGGACGCAGGACTATTAAACAACCAGACGCAACATCGTTAGCTTCTCGTTAGGTAAGTGTACGAATGTGAAATCGCGCGCGAATTTTCAACGTAAAAGAGAAATTGGGTTTACGACCGGGTTTTTTTTCTCACTCTCTATCTGTCTCTCTCTCTCTCTCTCTCTCTCACCCTCTCTCTCTCTCTCACTCTCTCTAATCCGCCCGGCTGCGGCGGACGCTGCTCGATCGGCGATTCTTCCACGGCGTGATATCCGACCGGATATATTTCGCCAGCGCGCACCAAGCGCACGAATTCCATCAGGACGGTGGGATGATCGGGAATATTCACATAGTTTTGCACGAGAACTCCGATAGCCGAATAACGTGGTTAAGGAGAGGAGAACGGAGTGGTAGCTATCCGCAACATGTCTCTGCTTTCAGGCAGCAAGACCGTTTCTGAACTTTTCGGGGGTGTACGTGTAATGATCGCGCGTGCACGTAATGATTTCGCTCGATACCAGGCGACGAGACGACGGGAGATTCAAGGCGTTGGAATGTTGATCGTCTACGCGAACAAAAGGGATCTCGTCCTTTTAATATCGCGGATGACGAGATCTTAATTATCCGAAGAGAGATTAATGGTCGCTTTGATACCGTTTCCACTGGGGAATGAGATCGCACGAGTGCATTGGGCGCAATTGGATCAGTATTAATCATGAAATTACATAATGGAGGATTTGATAAGAAAAAATAAAAAATGAAAAAAATCTGATTTGTTCGATAATCATCTCTAAGTTCTTGGTACGTATTTTGTGAAACATTTTGCTTGTGAGCATTTTATTTCACAATGCGGTCTGATTGCATTTGTTTTCTCTATATTTCAGGATGTAGCCGATAATTTGTTGAGAGAAATGACTTTTGAATAATTTCCAGAAATTCCTAAAAGTCTCATTGGATCATCGGTTACGTGCTGAAATACATTGAAAAACAAAGTTTTGAAAACCGTATTGAAGTAAATCGCGCAAAACCAGCAAGAGATTAACGCACGTCCGCACCCTGCGCATATGAAGAAATTTTTCGTCCCGCACTTTCGCCACGTATTTAATATCCACACGCAACGTCGTTGTTATTCCTTCTTCGAGCAAATTTCCTCGGCCGCATGTGAATCGGAAACGTAAGCCCGGCTGCGACGCTTGGGAACGAGACATTGTCACGGCGTGCTGGATAATCGAGAATATTCGTACAGTTTTGCAAGCGAGGTGGCGGCGATAGGTGAATAAGGTGGGTTAGGCGAGGAGAAACGGCGAGGAGAGCTGTCCGCAACACGTCTCTGCTCTCAAGCAGCGAGGTCGCCCCGAGGCATCCAAGTTTACTCGCAACTTCACCGCCAACTTCTCAATATTCATCCCAATTATATACCGAAGCTCATGCACAATTGCCACGGTATACGGAATCCGTGCCGGCGCCTTCATGCGCACACCCGTGAGCGAGCGGATTCCGTTACATTCACGTCCGGCGAAACAGTTGGCTCTGCTCTTCGTGCTTTTTGAAAAGAACGCGCGTCCCTTCAGAGAGTTTACTTACGAGAAAGTTGCGCGTATCTACACCAACTAAAAAGATAAGATCCCGATAAAGCGTGGTCCACTTGAAATTCCTCCGACCATGGCGGTCCTGTTGTTTGTGCCCACCCGAAGCTCGAAACCTCGAAACTTATCTACTAAACCCACTTTAGACAATAATTCGCTGCGGAATTCCACTTGTAATTTCCCCCAAAATGGAATTTCCTTTCAAATTTCACTTGTTAATAATCGTGATCTTATCCAAAATAGACTCAAAGTTCTAGAAAATAGATATTATCGGAATTATTAATATTCTCATTAAGAAAAGCATGTCTCTACTTTCAAGAGATACATACTTGTTGACCGAGATTATTCGATTAAATGTGTTTTTCGCGCTAATAGTTAACATTTTTTCTCGCTACATAAACTCAAATGGACATACATAGATCCCATTTACACTTCCATAAAAAAGCTCTCAAGTGTGAACAACAAGTAGCAGTAACTGGGATCAAAATTGCAGCACATTCCGCCGCGTATTTTCCCCAAGAGAACTTACTTCAGCCACAGACGCAGCTTAAATGCTTTTTCTCCCTATATCCAGCGCATTTGACTAAAATCGGACTGTAATATCGTATGAAAATTTTGAAAATATAGCCCAAAAAATAATAGAACTATATATTTTATACGTTCGAGAATCTCACGGGTTTATCGATTAGAGAATGTTGAAGATTAAGATAGACATATTAAAATGCACGAGGCGTGCTTAATCGCGCACAGTAAGTCCTAAGTAACGACGATGTAGTCCGCGATAATGCTAATCTGGCGGCTGACAAGTGATGTTTAAACCCTTAGCGCTTGCATTTAATTTCCTACATTCTTATTACATTAACAAATTTGCCAATCTTCTATGTTAAAAGATATCTTTTTCTCATGTAGCATGCAGCATTTTTCTGCTTTGACGTGCTAAAACATTTTTCTGCTTTTCTGCTAAAACGTGTTATTTGTTGTATATCTTCGAGTACTTTAAAGAAAAATAACATCTTAATTCTCTTTGTGTATTTTTCTTTATAAAATATTTTCCTCTAACGATTTCCTTTTATCTTTGCTCAATTTGGAACGAAGAACTTCTATGTGAGAGTACATAGGGTAAGGGATTGAATTTACATGACAATGGAGTTATGTCTGATAGGTCAGTTAAAAGCATCAAAAAAGAAAAAATTGGAAAGGAAGAAGGGACATTACCGACAATTTTTATTTTCCGCAACAAATGCACTCTCGAAAGGAAACTTTTGAAACCTCATGAATACAGGCATGGGTATTATAATGTGAAAAGCAATGGAGATAGGAGAGGCACGGCGAATATCGATGTCACGTGTGACAAGAGTAACACTCTGCTGGTTTGTGTTATATCGGCAAAATTAATTGCATCGCGCGATAAAACTGTGCGCGGCGCGGATAAAGTTTCACGCGAAACCGTGGCGTTGTATTGACATGTACGCGTATCACGACGTCCCCCCGGAGGATTTTGTATACAATCTAGATACACTGTGTGCTTTATCTTTTTATTTACTCGTAATATGACTTTGATAGTGTGTTTCGCGTGGATTATCACGTCACGCGGCAGATTGCGCTACTCACGCGTTGCATAAATTATCGACGCATCTGTGTGTCGCGTGTGGAACACTCGAAAAGTATATACGGCGTCCCAAGAGCGGCCGGCGAATTAAACTATATTTCACAACACGGAAAAAAATGTTCTACTTGTACAAGCGAGACTTTAATTATCCGACGTTTGCCAATTATCATCTTCTATCTATTCGGTGCAGAGGCTAATCCGATTCCCGAGACGAATTTGCACTACTCTTCTGAACCGGACTTTCGTCGTGCTTCGTAAAAAATCTCCCGCAATTTTTGCATCTTCTTTCCCGCGACTAGGATTCAACCCGTCCGCGCTAACGACACATCAGAATAATAAGATACTTTAAAGTACATTAAAGTCCGTGTAAGAATCTCACTCTTTCCCTCTGTCTCTTCCTGTCGCGAAGGGCGCGTTTCTTGGCTTGTACGTACGTTTTAATTATGCCTCTGCCGAGCATCTCTCCGCGCTTCCGCGACCACCGCGGGGCCTTCCAAGTCCCATTGAGGGAAGTGAAACGAAGCTTCCTTCACGCCTTTCTTCCCTATTACGCGTGAACGCGAACAAGAACGTCTTCCGCGTACACGCGTGTACCGGCAACCGTACACTCGTTCCTCTCGCGGTCGGTAAAGCCGCATTGATAATATAAAAGATCGCTTGAGAAGCCGTGCACGTCCCGCGTAATATATGCGGGGAAACCGAGTAAAACAAAACAGTCTCGCTGAAATTGAATACAAATTTCTGGCTCGAGTGTCTCCCTCTCTCTCTACCTCTCTGTCTCTCCTTCGACCGCGTTCTCTTTAGCCGCCGCCGCGCTCGACGCCAGAAATACGGAGGCACCTCGCTGCCTCCGTCGTGGATATACGAAAAATTATGTCCGCCGTAATGACGATAAAAACGAGTGCGGTAGCATGAGTCCCATTTCAAGCGGATCGCCGGGCTCGCAGTATCGAGACGAAGTACCGATACCTGATATCGACATCAGAGTCAACAAAAAACATCGATGATATACTTGATATCGGAAAGAATATATCGAGGGGTGCCGGTAAATATCCTTATCTATGCGGAAATTAATATTTTTAAGGAGAATTACGCGAGATATTTCTGCCGCAACATTTGCAATTGCAGAGAGCTAACCTGAATTCAATTGAGCGATATGAAAATATTTAACCGGACGTGCCTCGACTTACGATTTTCTGCAACAGCGTCAGCTCGGCACAAATTCAATGTTTTAAGAGCCACCGGTGATCGTTTTCTGAGAAGAGGAGAATGGACATAGTGAGACAAAGGGGTAATAGGATAGCAGAGAGTATGGGAAGGAAAATGTATTAACAAAAGAAATTTTCAATGCAACCGAGCCAGCGTGAATTCCGGCTTAAAGCGGCGCTACAAATTCTGCGATAATATTAGCTCTCTTAATCCGGAATATTTTATTGGAAAACACATACATGAAATGTATTTCAATAACATGAATCGAATAAAAAATAAAATCCAATAATTTCGCCGTAGTCTTTGTGCGTTATTTTTTTGTTTTATTATAAACGTCGAACTCGAAAATTAAAATAAGTTTTATCTCTCTATAAATTCGAATTTAAGTTATCTTTTCGATTTCTTTTTTTGACATAATGGCTGTTAATTTCGATATAAAATGTAATACTAAGCTTTCATGAATGTCTATGCATAATCATGCTGTTACAATCGAGAGAATAATTCGTATATTTTCGTAACTATTGCATCTCTCATAATGTTATGATAAAATAGCACGAACGCATGCAAACTCAGTAGTGATGAAGAAAGAGTTCAACTTTAAATATTAACTAAATTAAATTTATTCAAATATTGTTTCAAACAATTTTCTTACAAATAATATTCTACATATAATATTACATATAATATTCTACATATACTAATATTCTCCATATTACAACCAATGAATATTAAACTGTCAATTTTAGTTTATATTAATTAGTTAATATCAACTGCGCTCTCTCTTTCTTTTCCTGTTTCTTTTATACAAAAAATCAGATTTTTATACAAGCTATTTTCGTTTAATTTATTTCTCTCCTCAACGTCCATCTATGGTACTTCGGAATACGCGAATGATACATTGCTTTTATTAATGCATACGGGCCAAAATCAATAACTTTCATATTTAGTCCTTGGGTCCTTATTAGTTCTTCGTCGAAGTTAATCGAGCAAATTGCTGCGGTTCTGCCGTCTTTGAGTGCGTACTTATAAATGGTCATTTAATCGATGTACCGCTCAAATACACAATCATGAATGATCGAGGCATGAAATTTAAATCCGGGAATGTCGCGTTTGATCGAGAGTGACGAAACTAAATAATGACGGTATCGATTCGCACGAGTTATCACTTTCGGAGTCGGAACGAAGCGTGCGCGCGCGAGCGGCCGCGTTCCCAACTTTATTCTATCTTCGAAATTAGTTCAGCCGTCTTGGCACGTCTTTGTCGAGCTGTTGGTGATAAAGTTTAGTATGCTAATTCGCGGAACAGCTGTGCGGCTCCGCCAGCCCGAGCAAAATACCAAAATTATTGAATTTAAATTGCCGTAATTAAAACGTCTTACGGACGCCGGCGAATTTCCAGATTCCGAATGATTTCGGAGTCGGCATTAATGTCGGACGTCCGACCGATGCTATATATCAAAAAGTATATACATCACGGGAGACTACATACGGAATCTGCACGAAAAAAAATTAAGTATCAAGACTTACATATTCTAATGGACGCGATTATTGTTTTATATATAAGCAAGAATATATTATTTTCCTACAACAATTTAATATTTTTAAATTTCAACAATATTACAATGTTATGGCAAGATTACGATAATCTACTATAGATAATTTTAAGTTAAAGAAATTGTAATTCTTGGTTTGAAAATATCGCTCTTCTCGTCCAATATTCATTATTCTCAATTCAAGAAAATTATTCTTGAATAACGAGAATATTATATTTTTAGTGAAACTATATTCAATTTTTTCATGTAAACAAGTTTTCTCTGTTTAACGCTATATAATCTCATTTCAACACGAATATGTTGATAATGTAAATATTCTCTAAATAAGAATGTTTTTTTTTTATCCGTGTGTTATTACGTTTTCGGACTTTTAGAATTACTTCGATAAATCGACACGGGAAATCGCTCTTCGCGGAGAAACGAGAGAGGGGAGAAGTCACAAGTGGATCCGAGCGGAACGAGCTTGTCGAGATTTATACGTCACTTATAATAACGTAGAAACATCATTATTTAATTTTCGAGCAACCTAAAAAGCAAAAACCGTGAAGTTCCCGACGACTGATCTCACCTCCTCGATCCCCGTGTATTACTAATAGATACAATGTCGCGATGATTAATGCGTCTGTCGCGCGAGTTGCGATTAAACGCCGAATATTCCGCCACGTTCCCTTTATCGGGTCGTTTAACTCCGCCATCACGAGAGAAAGAGGAGATATATCCGGGGCGCATTTGGAACGCAACCACCAGAAAACGCGTCGCGCCGTGCCGCATTTAGCGGCCGCGAATTCGCGCGTCGCGTTTACGTCTCACGCGTGCGCGTTTTGCACGCGCAAAATCGGGAATTGCATTAGCAGCACCGGGGCGGACCAGATCCGTCGTTCGGTTTAATCGCTTCCCGTGCACTCCGCCGTGCCCATTGTCGGCCGTGGCTCTATAATAATTTAATGCCAGATATAATAAGTTACTTGCTGTCTGGCCGGCTGCCAGGCTTGCCCTATTCATTTCCTTCCGTGAAAGCCGAAAAGCGACCGAGCAGATGGAGCGTTAACTTATGGACTGTCTCTTGATGGTGCCCGCCGTCGCCCGCGCGGACGCGCTCGAGTGAATTTAAACGTCGTCTGATCTTAATTGGTCAGTCCCTAATTGAGGGGCTCGTTAAAGGTCATTAATGCGCGATAGCCCGGCAATCCGTCCCGCCTTTTTCCTCCTCGCGAGGACAATACGTCGATCCGAAATCTTCGCGAGGATTTAATATCTTGAGAAACACGAAAGGGAGCTCGCGAGTCTGATTGTGAGACATGTGTGAGCTTTGGTAACGCCGCGAAAGCTTCAAGTTCTTCAAACAAAACGTCTTAATTTGCCCAGACCAACAAAGAAAATCAGTCAATCGTGACCTTTAACGAGCCCCTCGCGAGAGATTCAAATTTTATTTCCCAGAATCTCTACAAATGTTTCTCTTTCTGCACATTTAAATCTCGACACTCCTGTTAAAGACAAATATTTCCCGAGACGCTGTCAGAAAAGTGTAACAAGGGAAAATAATAGTCAGCACGATTTTAAACTTTGTGTCAGGAAGCCGTTTGTCGCGCGAACAACGAGGACACTCGACACGCCAAGACAACACGCCATCGGCCTTCGAAGCCGGAGGAGGCGAGCGATCGCGGCGGACGTTTAATTTCAATTAACGTCGCTGTCGAAATTATGCCGAGCGCAATTCAGCGTCGGGATATAGCGCATCATGGCCGCGACTCAAGCAAGTGTCTGGCGGAATTAATCGCCGGTTAAAATGTGCACGGCCGATGCGAGGCGACAAATTAATTCCCAGGGAGCGCTGTAAATACGGCGTATTATTGTACCGCCACCTGCGATCTATCCGCTATTAGCGTCAGCCTGGGGATAGATTTAATCAAAGGTGATAACAGTGCCCACGTGGACGCCCCGTCGCCCCGCAGAGCAGCACGATACAGCGGCGGCGGCGTATCGATTCCGCCCCGCGCGATCGATGAAAGGCCGAAAGTGCGTGGGCGAAACGGAAATACGTTCATCGTGTAATCGAATACATGCACGCCCGTTTATAGCGCGCGGATTATGCCGCGAGAGGGTTCCATGCGAATTCATCGTGCAAATCGAGCGGATGTTTGACGAAACGCCGTTCTCCAAAACGGTTGAGCTGCTTTTTCAATAATCCGACCGATTTTTCGCACCTGCATTATTGCGGTGTTAGACAAACGCGCCTGATGATTCCTCGCCGGATCCACTTGAGACTTCTCTCCTTCGTTTCTCTACAAAGAGCGATTTCCCGTATCGACTTATCAACGATGCAACAATGTGAGATCGTTGCACCTTTATATTGTGTCTTATGATTAATAGTACTTAATAAACATTCTTACTGTCATCATCAACGGCGAACAATATTTACGTAAATATTATTCTGAAAATATGCTCTATGCTTTTGCATTTATACGTGGCAGCAGGAAAATTAAATACGTTAAACTAGATATAAATAAAAAATAGATGTTTTATTTTAAATCTCGACGCAAAATTATAATATTTTTAAAATTATTTTAATATGGCCTTTTCACTAATAATATAATATAAACCAGCTAATTTAATTATTAAATAATAATACTGTGCAATTTAATTATTAAATAATAATACTGTGCATTAAACGTCGAGAGCTCTTAAAATATCGCGTTTGCAAATCGGGTATTTTGCTCGAAAATATATAGATGAGTTCTTCTTTACGGGATAAATATCAGCGAGGTGATTTCATTGGTATTCAGATAATCGGTACTATTACTGTTTGGCTGAAATAACAGAGAAAATATAAATCTCGCGGATGTTTATCTTTACCACCGTAGCTTTCTCGGAAAAAAAAGGTTCAGCCGATATTGGAGCCGATGGAAGTTTTATTAATAGGTATACGCAGCCAGAAAATGGAATTAAACTCTCGCAGACCAGTATTTAGATTGGAAGCAGGTTTACCCCGAAGCGATAATATGAAATATGACGGTAAGCGCAAAGTTTGCATGTTGAATGAGATTCTTGCTCGGAAACTATTTGCCGGAATTAGGTGAAACTTTCAGAAAATATTAATAACAGCGATAATTCTGAAACGCGCCGAAGTGTTGTCTCAGTGGCGAAAGAAAGCAACAAATACTGCAACAATGCGTGATTGTTTCACTGCGCAACAATAAACAAATCAATATTCGTCGTGAGCTCGACGCGATAAAATATTTCTCAGGTATGATAAACGCACATAATTCTGACGATAATGAAACAAATATGTTTTGTTTTTTAAAAGGTTTGTCAAGTTTGGATTTTTCAGAATTTCTCAGGATTCAGTGATTAACTTTGCGGGGTGCACTCTCTTATGCTTTAATTATATTTTCTTTCTTCGACATAGTTCGCATAAGAAGTTTTATCTCCTACAATAGGCAAGAAGCAGTTTATCCATCCTAGACAGCTATGTTATTGGAGTTAGAAACAATAGTTCCCCAACGATATTCCACGTAAATTCGCTTTTCCGTTACCTACAATTCCAAGGCTTGGTGGATACACTTCCGACAAGGGAAAATATACCGACACTCGGTACCGATATACGGTAATTTACTTCAAAATAAATTTCACACGACGTATAAATTAAAAATAAACTCTATTACCATTCGGAGCTTAATATGAAATTTAAGATAAAAATATCTCCCACGTTAATATTCGTATAAACTTTCAGAGACAGATAAAACAGAGACAGATAAACTTGACCAAAGATATACAAGGATAAAAAATGCAAAATTTTCTCCCCTGCAATTTCATAATCTAAAACAATAATAACGTTGCGTCGTTGACAAATGACATGTCGCATGATAAGTCTGCAAAGCGCCGATACATAGCACAATGCTTTATACGTCTCAGAAAATAATACGTTTATGTAAGATAAATGACTTGAGCAAGCTACATTTCAATTTCTGAATGTAGAAATTTTACTTTCAAAATATCTGAGAGCTATTTTGAAATCTGTTTTGAGTTCTCAGCGCCATCTGTCTGTGTTAGAAGGAAGTAAGCTGCGCGGGATATCGACGAGGGTGGATTCGTTCGCGAACATACGAAAACGGAATAGTAAAATTGAAAGGGTAACCGATGCTAACCAGACGATAAGTTAACTAATGTCGATAAACATAACAATACTGACAGACATTACGGGACGTAACAAACGGTAAGTGCAACATTCTCTTTTTACCGACGATTCACCTCGCTCAGCGTTTAATCGAAGCACAAAAGCTTCTATTGAATTCGCAATCTGTAAAAAAAAGGAAACATTTTTCAACACAAAGCGTCCAAACGTGACATATGTCATCGGGATCGCGTTAAAAGGAAGCAACAGCCAAATGTCACAAACGGCTGAAACGTCAACTGAAATTAAAGCTTGCGCGCTCACACTACGGATTAAACCACTTTGATAGTTAAGGCAGCGTTTCTTGCGAACTATTCAATTAGTCAAGCGACCGTTTAATACCTAATAACTCCCTTTTCGCGGATCTTGCCAAGATTCATCCTGCATGCGCCAATCTGACTGCATACCGCGTGCAATTAATTCCTATTCGACTTAACAACCGGCGCCGACTGTATTACAATATGAATAGCGAGTGCTCTATCATATCAAGACCACGAACCGGTGCGCGAGTCGGTGATTACGCCCCGGTATTGTTTCGAAAATCCTCGTTATTCCGCGCCGCGACGGTGCTGCGGGGATATCCGACGTTAAGACGTTGATCCTGCAATTTCTTCAAGTCGTGGCGGAAGCGACGGCGGCGACCGTTTCAAACGGAATGTCGCTTCACCGCTATATCGGATTTTACAGCGGCGCGAGTTTCTCAGATTTGATTCGGACTGAAAGAGAGTACACTTCTCCTGGTGATTCCACTGGAGGACAGCGCAAGGCCAGTGCGGTCTCGTTGATCAATGTTTGCGAACTTTGTAACCACGAAATCCTATATTGTCACCTTTTCTCTCTCTCTCTTTCTCTCTCTTGCAAGTCGCGAGAACGCCACGAAATAAGTTAAGGTGCATACGCATTTTGAACAAGGGCAACGAGGTGATTTACATGCAGATTTCCCGCTAGTCTTGCGGTTATCACGAGTGACCTCATACTCATCCTCGTCGTATACGGTAGAGCTTATGACCGATGAAAAGTTTATTTTCTCTAAAACTTTGACCGCGCATCATCGGCGCGATGGCGGCATCGGTATCGACATCGACTGGCCTCTAAATTGCGCACAACCAGGCGCTTATCTGCACGCGCGAAGAATTAAGCCCGCAGATTCTGTCGGCGAACACACGAACGCTGACAAACATTTTCGGAATCCGTCCCCGCGCCGGATTTTGCACGAAGCGATTTTTATCACGCCCTTTTGTTCGATGCGAAAACGGCCCGCTGTTCTACGCGGAGATTTATTTCCGGTACGAGGGGCTACTACAGCAATAAAATTACTTTTTCTCTATAGTGGATATATCTCTTTTTCCCTACGTTTTTTTATCACATAGAATATTTGCGCGTTGTTACGTCGCGAAGTAATGTTCCAAGGATGTTATCTATTACTTAAAGAACGCGGTAAACACATTTTTCCTCTCTCCGTATTTCTCTTGAAATCATGAAAAATATCCATCACGGATATACACGAAAGACACAGTAAAATAGTCGTATTTATTTACCACCTAAACCATATCGAATAGACTTTGTAGTACACAATAGAGTTGCGCGAAATGGTATTCCATTCATTTGTTACAGTATAATTTTACACATAACTGTAACATACATATGTTATACATATAACAGGAACAAATGAACAAAGTACTATTTAGCGCATCCTAAACGATGAACTTGTATTACTTTGATTCACGCATCAATTTCGATTGTTCGATACAACAAACTTTTACCGGGTTTAGAACTGAATATTATTTCGCGCAGCTCTAGTATAACTTGGTATAATAATTTAACTTGGTAATAATAATGTAAACTTGGTATAATAATTTAAGCAAAAGTAAGATAAGACTTATATAAACGCAAACAATTCTCTCTGGGAATCATGGAAAGATATAAATGTTTGAAAGTGTCAACGTACATTCATTTTACATGTTAATGAAATTAATGCGCCGTATTAATGGTGACATCATTAAGAACTTGGCTGTGTCGTTTTACTTCTGTTGCAGATTCGATGCTATCAACATCTGCGGTTCTCAGTGTGCAGCTCGACTTGTTGTCCAAAGAAAACATAAGAGGAGAGAAAAGAAGAAAACGACTTGCCTCGTCGCGAAGTGCGTCGCGCTCATAACGGTCTCGCGCGTGTGGCGGCGGTAAGATAGGACAGATTTCCTCGTTTTTGCGACGCACTCCGGCAACTTTTCGGGGCCGCTCGGCCGCGCGAAGTTTCGACCGGAATTAGCGACACGGTTGGCCTGGAACGGCGAGGTCGTAACTCACCGGCTTCCACCGCCGCGCGATTGTATTGCGAGTTCGGGCCCTGAACCGCGCGAATGCCCGACGAGGAATATTACGTGTCTGATTTAAAACGCGCGCAACTACTGCGGATTCATTACGCCCCGCTTGTTCCGCGCGTTCGAGTGCAATTCCCGCTTTCGTCCACCATATTTTCAGCGATATTTAACCCTGAGACTACCGAACTTTCTTCAGCCGCATCCGCTATCGAGATGACATTTTTTGCTCCGTGAATAAAAAGGAGAAAAAAATCCTTCGTAACGGAATATTGAAAAATCATAGCTCGAAGCGTGCCGTATTGTAGACTACATTCCGAAATCAAACCTTGCAATTTCTTAACGCTCGAATAACAGAAGGATACGTAATGTAATTGGTTACATGCCGATGCCGGTGTGTTCAGCAAATATACGTCTGCAATTTTTGTAAGGTTTGTTTAGTCACATATTGAAGTAACAATTTTTTTTTAAATTCAGCGATTTTAATTCGAAAAAGCGAGAGAAGAAACCAGAAAAAAAAATGAAAGAGATTTCTGCGTTCGTTTTTTAATAATAAAGATGCTTCTGACGATAAAATTAAGTCGAGTAAGTGTACGAGTGGTGACACGATGTCTCGTTCACCGACGACTTAATAAGCTTCCGCAATATGCTCCTGTTATCGAACATCGGACATTTGGCAGCAACGTAATCGAGAAGAAAGAACTTCAAAGCGATCTTACACCGACGCTCATGCGTCTTTGGTTATTGTGCGTACGGCTTTTACATTCAATGTCGCGGTGGCTTTTACGCTCTCAACCCCTTCGCCTACGCGGACGACATCAAAGCGGATGAACATATAAGTCAACAACGCAACAAGCTGGGTCGCAACGAGCTTTGGATCCATAATTATGCAGCAGCTGCGTGTATCTTTTGCTAAAATACACCCTACGCCGATATTACCTCGCATAACGTACGTTCAATCGCGCGCCTCGCTTTTCTGAATCTAATATTTACGAAGTTCTCGATGGAAACATTTCATGTATTATAACTGAAGAAATTACGCTACGAAAGCGGGAAATCTTTAGAGTTTATACAGTGAGCAAAGAGGAGAAAGAATATTGACATACTCCATCGTTTTAAAGTAATTTTAACAAAAAAAAATAAATAAAACACAGTTACTACAAACTACTATAAACTACTGTACGGTGCTGCTAAAAACTGTTGTTATTCAATGTATCAATTAAAACTATATAACTTTCATTTTTATTTCATTTCATTATTATTTTTTAACTGAAAATGTAATTTGAAAACTTTTCAGTAATATATATTTTCATTTTTTTATGTAAACTGATTCCACTCGAAAAGGACGCAACATACAAAAATATTTTTTTGTAAAATATTTTTAACCAATTTTGACATTTTAACCGAAAAAGAAGATTGCTCTATGTGTATATATGTTTGTTAATATTTTCTCTCATAACTTGAAAAATTGTTGAGGATATTGAAATTAAAATTTTTATAACTTGTTCATATGTTATTTACACAATTCTCAGATTATTTCGTATTTTTTTAAGACTATTTCTGCAATTATCCGTAATTTCGATGATCTCGTCATCAATCAAGCAAAGAACATTCGATCAGGAACAATTGTCCGACTTTGATACAAATCTTCGTTCGTCTCACTGCGAATCGGGACCAAATAACTACGTCTGTACGAGAAAGGACAAAATCCATCTTGCTTAGCAATATTGTCTCGCAGACTCGCGATTAAACGCAATGCAAGTCCGCGCTCCGTTGACTCCTGATCCCCTTTCCATTACTTCGCGAGAATAACGTCTACGTTCGCATGCGCGCGTGAGGAGTCACCGCGGAATTGATCGAACTGCTCTTACATTATTGCCGAAAGCATAAACGATGCCCCTTTCGAGTTGCGGTCGTACATCAGTTCTTAGAGATAATCGATCAAACTTTTCAATACACTTACGCGAGAGGAGGGTGGAAGAGTCCTTCCCGATTTAATATACCATTAAGCTTAAATGTACTGCATCAGGTGAAGAGAAAGAAAGAGAGGGAGAAGAGAAGGAGAAGGGAGAAAGAAGAGAGAAAGGAGAGAGATAGTATTTCGCGTTCTGCATCACCTTTCCTTCTACTTCACGTTTCCGCGTTGAAAACTTAAATTGTGCGCATTCATCCCGCTCCAGATTTGCTCGACCAACTCTCTGTCTCTCTTCCTGGCGAATTAATCTTATCTCAGTATTGATAAAGTCGGTCGTAAGTCACGGTGTCGATCGCGGTTCCAACCGCGCCCCGATAAATCACTTCGCGACTGGTCGGTCGCGTCGAAGTTGCTCCATAAACCCGTAGCGCTTTGACACCTTGCTCCCCGTGCGAACCTGTCTCATTAGAGATAACGTTCGCGACAAAGAATCGCGTCGAGTCGTCGACGATTCGATGCGAAATCAAAAGAAGCGTGATGTTCACGATTAGATGAATTGCATGAATCTCTGTGCATTGCTAATGATTTCAAAGATCGCGTCCGTATCAAATCGGAGGTGTTTTCGAATGAAAGAGTAATGATTAGATGCTTTAATAAAAAGTGCACGAATGTCAAAAAGCACGTCGCTCGCCATTGTGAATGATAGCAGCGGAGACGGAGGAAAGCACGCTAAAGGTAATAGTTCGTTTACACCGCGAAAACGGCTAGCCGGGAAAATCGATATCGCTCGCATTGAAGCTGCGAAACGCGTTGGGTAGCCGCGGCTTGCTTCTTAAACCACGATTTCTTAGCCGCTGGCGAAATGGCGGGTGTTTAGCATGAGAACGCGTCGCACAAAGAGCAGCTCGTTACGACACTAAATCAACCGCCGCAAAAACCCCCGCGGAAACGCCGATAACGGCGAAATGAGGCTACGGACAATGGGAAGAATATGTAGCCTTGAACTCTTGTCGGGTCGTTGCATTTTTTTTAAGCACGCCGTTAGCGAGGCGACAACGAGGCGGGAAAAGCACCAACGCTTCAAGATTCAAGATAACGAAACGTGCAATACTCACAGAGCGACTTAAGAAATGCAAGTAAGAGAATGGCCGGCACTATCTCGAGGAACGAGACCTTGATTTCATGTTTCACCCGTCTCCCTTTAATTTTCCGTCCGCTATATTTTCATATGTAAACGAGATTCGCGCAAATACACGCAGATTGTAATCATCACGCGCGGTAAAAGCATATAATTACAATAATTACAGTCGGACATTGTTCGTGCATCGTCACGAATTCTCACATTCACAATGCGTACGAAAAATGCATACTGCATTCAAGTGAATGTTGTATCAAATATTTCATTTTGTATATTTACAAATTTATCATTAGTTTTCGTTGCAAACATTGAATTTACTCAAAATATATTTTGAATTCTAGTAAGTTTAACACTTTAATCAAAAATGTTTAATTAAAACAAAAATTTAACTTGCTTACTGCAACAGAGTCGAGCCAACTTTTTTTTAGATAAAGTTTCGTGATATTCTCGTAAAAAGAGAATAAATTCTTCCTTCGAGCACATGATAATAAGCTTCGCTCGAATTTATAATGAATATATTTTAAGACTATTATCGAGAAAAAAATTTTTTTTCAAATAGTCATTACTTAAACGATTTTTTTAGCAGTAGAATAGCAGAATAACAGTGAAATAGAATAAACAGTAGAAGCAAGTAGAATATTTTTCTGTGTATGAGTACGATAAAAAATTGCACTATCAAGAACACAGCCAATTTTCCAACGCGATATTTCACGGTATACTTCAGCAAAACCATCAAACCGATATTCAATGTAATACCGTACGCAAATGCGTCCGTGCTTGCGTGCACACATCTGCGTGTGTGTGCGCGCGGCTGATATCCGCAAATTTTTGTAGGCATTTGCGGTTAACCTCCTCCTTCGCAAAGTCCATTGCGTGGAGTATCGAAAGTGCATTACCGCAACTACCGCACGTGATCGCGCGAATGCACGCATGTAAATCGAGGAGTCGTATTTTTCAAAAGCGCGTAAAGGGATAATCAGTTATTAATGCAATTAGGGCATTCGGGGCAACGCGATACTGCGAGCCGTTTGTTCGCCAAGCGGTTTCATTTAAATAATGTACGCTGAAATCGGACTTAATACCTCGCCTTTCCCTCGCGGTAAAACTACGCGCGCGTTTAATTCCCCGACGATTATCGAAATAAAAGCCGAATTTATGCTCGCGGGACGGGCAATTCGAGCGAGCATTATACCGACAACGCGCGTTCTCCGCCCGGCACTCTGTAAATACGCCCTCGTCGAATTATTGTAGCCGCTCGTTGTCGATATAATATCACAGTATTGTTACGGCGTCGCGCGCAATATCGCTTGAAAAAAGCGTAACTGTAGGTATCATGAAGAGCAAGTATTTTATAAAGTAACTGCCCGCGAGCCGAAAGCAAGCTATGCATTAAATATACACAACTGTTTGTTCATAAAGCTATTAATGTGTTTCGTGATTGTGCTAAAAGCGAAGTACTATAGTAATTTTCGGAAAGATAAAAGGCATTTGTTCGAAAGCGATTTTAATTCTCAACAAAATATGCGACACGTTAATAGATTTCGCATTCTATTCTCTGTGCAATCGATGATATTTATGCGAACCTACGATAAAGCGTTAATGCCGTCCGTGATAAACTAGTCTAACGTGACGTTCAGCCGCTATCGCCGCTACCCCGATTGACCTTAAATCACACGTTGTGAAAGTGGAAACGCCAGCGAGGGTCATCGGAGATTGATTCATCTTGATCCGTGTTGCGGTGGGAATTCCACGGCAGCAAATCAGAGTTAACGATCCGAAATTCCGCGGGAACATGCCGGGCCCCTGTGTTCACACCGCGCATTTAATGCTAAACGCTACCATATGGTTTTGAGTTCAGCAGATATAACCGGTTGCTTACGTGCACGATGCCAGCGAGGGATTAGATACAGGCAGCCCACATTCGGTGTTACACACACGCCGGGAATTCGGCTCTTGCGGTTTCAGGGTGGATCTTTGAGCATTATGCAAGCGGTATGCATGTCGACTAAATATTTAGCGAATGTTAGCAAAGTTGCTGCACGCGAAATGTCACTACACTCGAAATTTCGACCTCGTGGTATAATTTCGCGGGCTATCCGTACAATAATTATTAGAAGGGACAAACAAAGCGGATAAACAAAATCGCGGCGCATAATTTCGCTGTCAACGATTTCATAGCGCGTCTTGTGGCACGTATAAAACGCATAATATTACTAAAAATGTGCTTGATAATTATTCTCCTTGATTAAAATCAATAATACTTACATTTAATTTTTTACTCTAAGTTACTTTATAACCTATCAAGTATATGTCATCTGAATAACTTGAGATTCAGCCGATCAGATTGTTGTAGATTTCGCAAGCGAGTCATGACAGCTTGAAGCCGAGAGAGAGCGACGGCAAAATCTAGGTCTAGCACTTGTAAGAATTTATTGCCGATGACAACGGGTCATTTGGTACAATAGACTTCAGCGACCGAGATAGCGCGACAGAAAGTAGCGGCGTCCGAAGAGAGGTGTCTGCCGAGACAGAACGCAGGTGATGATTCATGAATGTATTGTCCATATATCAAAAGTAATGGAAAAATTTTGAAAAAATTAGTGATTAATATACATATATTGCATCTAAAAATGATCACAAACAACTGACTGAATCTGCTATTCCACTTGAATGGAAATATACAGTTTAGAAATATAACAGAGTTTATATAAGAAAGTAGAAAAAAATATAAAATAAATAAATAAATAACCTATAAAAATTATATCATATAAATATATATATATATATATATATATATATATATATATAT